>NC_139976.1:16757324-16999824 GCF_963993115.1 Abramis brama | reverse complement strand
CTTGTTGTTCTCCCTTCTCACTCCACAGAAACACATGAGCTTCATGAAGGAGCCAAGTCCTTGTGCGAGCAGCCAGCTTTTCCAGATGGCAGTGAGGGAAGGGAGGAACAGGAAAAAAAAAAACACCTTGTATTTGCTCACAGGCGAGAAACGATCCGGATTTGATCAGTTGACACCGAATGAAATGACAATTCTTGGGTAGGCTGCTATTATTTCACAGATCAGAGCGTTTAAATAGGACCTGCCTGTTCAGTCTGTGTGCCTTTCTGAGGAATGTTGTTCCTGCTTTTTGTTATTCCTGCCAGCTTGATCAAGGTCGCGGTCCTTTTAGTTATTAGTCTGCCCACTCCCTCTGCTGGCTGCTCAGGGGGAAATAAAGGAAGAAAGATAGGGGCTCAGTCAGCAAATGTATTTGTGAGGGGCCTGGGGGCAAACAAGCTGTGCCTGACTGGTAAGGAGAGACCTGAAATGAGGCACTAATGATGGGTGAATCAGCATTTCCAACGGGTTTATGGTGGATTCTCAGTCAGACTCTAATAGAGTCATTAAAAGGAGGGGTCAAGTGCTCCCCGTGCTGACTGCTAGTATCAGTTAGATTTACTGACTCTCAGAGACACTTAGGGAATAGTGCGTGGCACTATTATTGTCCTCCCGTTGTGTCTTGTGAAGGAAACCTAATTTATTTTATTGAAAGGTAAGTTTCATTTTATGTTTATTCTTTTATGAATTCATCCACTGCATTAGCTCTGGCTGTCTCTCGCTGCCTCTGATAGTCTGTCATCGCAGGCCTGCTCTGAGCAGACATGAGCATCTGGGTATCTTTTTGAAGTTCCCAGGTGTGAGCTCACAGGCAGCTGCACTTCCTCCCCTTGTGGTATCTGCAAAAACTGAGGAGGATGATAAGTTGAAAGTCCTTCACACTCTCAAGTTGTTTTCACAATGTTTCTTTTGCTATAATTCTTTCTCCCCACTCTACCGCAGCATCCCTCACACCGAGCTGCCTTAAAAAGCAGACAGATGGACTAAACAGCAGGTAGTTAAATGCTGATAGCGCCTTGACGAGCCATCAGACAAAACAAGGGGTCTTGTGAAAGAGAGAGCTTAAATGAGGCAAAGCAGCTACTTCTTAGGGCTGTGAGAATTATTTTGTTTCATCCCTTTTGTGGCCTCCACATCCACTTTGTAATTTGCCAGTCGGCCCCAGTTTAATAGCATTTAAGAACTGCTAATATGGCAGTGTTTTGCACTTGAGTGATGCTAACAACCCCAAACCTGGTCTGTCACAAAAAAGATTGGACCACTGAATAGCAAAGTAGCATTTTAGTCAAATGAAACTTTAAGATTCATTAAAAAATTCTGCAGTTCTGTGGTGCAGGTAATTAAAGATTGATTAATGATCGAGCTAATGCAGTCATCTACCCGGTTCAGCACCTTGGATAGCGGCACCATCTCAGCTTAAATGCAGGGCAGTGATTTTCAGCACCACGGACATCGGTCATCAGATCTGGCTGGAAAGCCAATATAGTTGGTAGGGCTGGGACGATACACCCATCTCCCGATTCAATACTATCACGATACTTGGGTGCCGATACGATATATATTGCGATTTTTTTTTTTTTTTTTTTTTTTTTTTTTAAGAATTGCGATTCTACAAGTATTGCGATTCGATATTGCGAAAAAATATTGTTATTTTTTTAACACTAGACCATAGGCAAAAGTTAAATCATTCACTTATACAGACTGTACATGATGTATAAGATGAGTCATATTTATAAAAACAATTCATCACATCTTTCTGACTCATTTCAGAAGCATCATACAGTACTACATTCTCTTTAATAAACTAGATGTACCGCATGGCGGTACAAAATATGACCGCCGCTCAGGCCTGCACTGGCTTTCCACAAAAAGAAATGACGTGGAGCAATTTGGCTGTATTGCGTGTTTATGTATATACCTAAAAAAAAGTAGTAGTATGTGCATGTCTGTCTGTGTGTGTGTGTATGTGTGTGTGTTTGTGTATGTGTGTGTCTGTGTGTGTGTGTGTCTGTGCGTGTATGTATGCGTGCGTACATGTGTGTGCGCGTTTGTGTGTGTGTCTGTGCATGTGGATTTGTATGTGTGTGTGTATGGGTGTGTGTCTGTGCGTGTGGATGTCAGTGTGTGTGCATGCTTGCGTTTGTTTGTATTCCTGCATGTGTGTGTGTGACAGTTAGGGTTGCCAACTTCAGAAAAGGAAAATGCGGTACAATCGTGGTTATTTATAGGAAAATGAGGGACACTCAAAATATTTGTACTGTATCACACAGTGTACGTCATTTCAGTGTCTGCAGTTAAGTTTGTGTTTAAAAGGTTATCAGACATAAACACATTTGTATTGCTTAACCTATTTATGTATTTAATTCTAAAAATAATTTTAATGTCATACATGGAAAAAGTCACATTACAAACAAACCATAGTTCAAAATAACAGCATTTATCTAAAATAGAAAGCTTTTTTAACATTATACACTAGGCTTACAGTTCAAAAGTTTGGGGTTAGTAAGATTATTTTTTGGGGAAAAAAATAAAGAAAGTAATTGGCTACTTTTATTCAGCAAGGATGCATTACATTAATCAAAAGTGACAGTTAAGATAATGTTACAAAAGCTTTCTATGTACTTTCTAAAAGCTTTAAAACATTAATAATAATCAGAAATGTTTTTTGAGCATATTATTCCCTCAGGTAGATTACATGTTTTCTTGCGTGGCTGGATGTTAGACTCATGAACAATAATCACGTTGTTTGCATTCGCCAAAATTGATTAGCCGAAATCAAAACGTGGACAGTGAAAGGAAATTACCGTTAGCGCGAGACGAGTCCGGCTTGAAGCGGAAGCGACCAGACGGCAGAGGATGTTCGCAAATCAAACAATGATTTGTCTCAAAACAGTGATTAAAAAAAGCTGTGATTGGATGATGACAGGTGTCGGTGATCATTCTCAAGTGTCGTGGTCAGCACTGCTGCTGTTGCTGTTGTATCAGTCAGTGGTTTATCAGCTTGTCAAAAAACGGGACACGGGAGGTCACGCAAGGGACAAATAAATTAGGCCCAAAATGCGGGACGTCCCGCCTAATTCGGGACAGTTGGCAACTTTAGTGACAGTATCATCCTAAACCAGCAACCCTTCGCTCAACACCACCATCTACAGGCCGATGAGTGTACAGTCACTAAATGTGCACATAAATGAATTTATTTTATACCCCCCCATGGATGAAATTCTACGAAACTTAGCATACCCCCAGAGGATGTCAAGTTAATCATACACATGAAATATGGTGCAGTTCTGAACATCTCAACTGAAGATAGGGGCGATTAAAGCAGAATAATATTGCATTTTCATTTTTTATGGGAGGGGCGCAAATCACAAATGAGTGATTATGGGCTAGGTTGATGTGGGCCCTTAAGAGCAACATACCATAAAAATTTCTTCATCCTCGGTGCCACGGTTCAGGTAGTTATTTAGGAAAAACTGCATTTTTTGGGTTTGGGGGGGCCCAGCGCGGGGGGGGGGAGTGGCCCCCGGGGACCAAACAAAATTTTTCCGTAAAAGTCTAGTGGGGCTACATGCCCACCAAATTTCATGTTCGGTGTCCCTGGTATCGTTGACGAAAAATTCAGTAGATGACGAAAAAAAAATCCCTATATGACCGCTTTCGCTAGCTACGCTAGCGGCGGTCATAATTATTCCATAACAAATACATTTCACTTGTCACTTGTCGCCACCTAGTGGTGAAACAATGTAATTGATAAATGCGTTATTTTAAGCGGCAATCAGTGTTCGCTATCGTAGACATCAGTGTTTATATTTGAACTTTAAACTTATATCCCAGTACTTCTATGATAATTTGAACTATTGTATCACAGAAATAATGATACTAGTATGAGGCTGAAAAGACTGCTGTTTCATGACTACTCTCTCCGGGTCAGCGGCAGCGCCAACACAGATTTGAATGTTGCGATATGATTTTGTCAAAGGTTTAATAGACAGACGAAATGGAAGATGATCACGTGGGTGTTTGAATCAAGATCACAGTCTTTTAAAGATGAATCATGCAGCTCTAGTGTCTTATCTCATATGAGTAGCGCGAGGGCTTTTCAATGCATTCAGTCTCACGTCGCTTTCACGCGTCCACTTGAAAGGGATATTACGTCACTCAACACTCAAAGATCACGACACATTTCATCCTCTGTTGAAACGAAAGTGGCTAACTTCTTTCAACCTCATCTATAAGCAAGGACAACAAATAAAGCAATTTAATTTGAATTAATATCGATTCTGTATAGTAATAAACAGATCGATTTTAAAATCGTTTAAAAAAAAATCACGATACCTAGGTGAATCGATTTTTTTCTCCCAGCCCTAATAGTTGGTGTGCTGTACTAACTGACATGCTCAGACAAACTGCTCCTCTGTGTATCCAGCACTCACTTCTCAGGGGTAGTTTGTCTGCTCCTCTCACAGTTGTTTGGCAGGGGCCCTTTGCCTCTCAGCTCTCTAGGCTAAAACTGATTGAAGAAACCTCCCAGTGCTATTTGACCACCATGCTCAATTGCCCCATAAGTCTCCACCCTGACCACTGACTCAGTGTAGCATTAGATTGTGACGCATCCCTCAAAAAAAGAGAAAAGGTCTTAGACTTTTCCTTTTAGTTTTGCTCAGCGTGCTCTGGAATGTTCTTGAACTTGTCCTTGACAAAGGGTCCTTGTCAGATAGTCTCTTTACAGTACTAACTGTCATCCACTTGGGAAAGAACAAGCTTGTAAACTGTCTTTCTTCTGAGGGAGAGTGCAGCAAGGCTTTTGTTTGGGATTTTGCCGTTGGCCCTCTAGGGGCAACGAGACGCCCAACAGGCTAAAAACAATGTGTTGTGATTCAGGGATGGCACTTGCTGGGGTCAGTTCATGGCCAGGGATTACACTGGAGGAACGTGCATTGCTTTCCAACCTTCTCAGCAGGCCATGGAAGAACAATGTGCTGGATTAGGAGACTCGCTCACCCTCTCATCAGGTCAGGATTCTTACATGGACTAGCCAACCTTGCTAATCTCATTCTGTTGTTATGAGAACATTTTCTATGGACATTATTAGAGCATTTGTTAACCAACAATGACAGATGCACAGACAGACAGATTATCTCAGTCTTCAGTGTCACATCATCCTTCTCAAATCATTCTAATATGATTTTGAGCTCAGAATTTCTTTTTTATTATCAATGTTGAAAACAGTTGTGCTGCTTAATATTTTTGTGGAAACCATGATACCTTTTTTATTTTACCTATTCTTTATTTTATTTTACATTTACATTACATTTAGTCATTTAGCAGACGCCTTTGTCCAAATTGTATTTTTAAATTTAAAAAAAAAAGATTTATATTTGCTTGTATTATGACTTCTGTTTTCGCGGTAAAACCCTCTTTAAAAAGTTGGCATCAGTGCGAGTCTGTCACAGATCTTGTTCCCATTCAATTGCCCCTCTCTTTCTCACCTTGATTTTCTGTATTCTATTTCATGTATCCATAATATGAGGCCAGATAATATTAAAAAGCACTACTGTTAACGCCATAAACATGCAGACAGATCTTAGACTCTCGACGTTTATGTCTCGAGACAAATGCATTTATTTTTTTATACACACAATTTGGCCCTGTAAGAAACTTGTCTGGTCAGGGAACCATAAACTAAACCTAATTAAACAGGGCTTCTTTAAGACATATTAAGTCACCTAGTGGATTTAAAAAATATATGGTTTTACACATCCCTAGGACTGGTCCTAAATCCAGCCTCTGCAGACAGCTGCCGTAAATTCCTCTATGATGCTTTTACAAGCTTCAAATGTCTCTGTGCCTGATGAAACAGCCCTTCTCTGGCAACACATCCACAAGTGAGCAAAATCATCATGTACAACACAATATGTGACACTTGGCAGGTGAGTTACAGAAGCAGGCGTTTGCCAAATTCAAGGGTATTCTTCTCATACCTCATTGCTCAGGTAAAGATTTGTTGCAGGCTATATGCATAGACCTTTCAGATGTAATCACTTTAATTTAGCCAATGGGGCTGGTCATCGGCTGGCAGTGGGCACTGATGTTTCAGCATTCATTTTCAGTGGAGCGATACATTGTTTTTGTTTTCGTTTTTTCCAGGTGATCTGACAGCCGCACTGTAATATACTGGGCTAGTTCATGTTATCAGAAATCTGACTGGCCGTCAATTTCCCAGCTAATTTATCCCATCTGTTATTCATATGCAGCTGCAGGGGGACTGTGAGGAAGAATAGACGAACAAAATCAATCTGCAGACCCTATCTGCTACACATTTTCACAGATATGATGACAGCAAGTAGTGTCATCGCATTTCACGGTGTGCAAATCCAGGGAGGGTCTGTTTGGCTGACATACCAGTACAAAAGTGACACATCTGTGCCAATGTAATGAAATCTCTTATGTCTGACTGAAATGTAAAGCCCTTGAATGGATCAGATTAACATTGATAGCCATACATTTTGACACAAGGTCTCTAGTATTTCCAATCAGGAGTGTCATTTTAGGTTTTCTGTGCACATTTAGTACATAACCATATTTCAGATCATTTTTTAAATCATGTTCTTGTAATTAAGTTGACGCTTTTCTCTGACCCTCTCCGGTATTGTCCTATTTTTTGCCTCTTGGGCAGGATTCGTCCTACATTCTGCACACAACATCTGTTCTAAAAATGTATCCATACTTTGACGTGACCATTTTATCAGGCACACATGGATCGGCATGGCTTTTTCCTCTGAACAACTCGTTTCAAAGTTACTCGGGCCTTCATTAGTCCCTCAATGTTCGTATCGTGTGTGTACACTACAGGAAATGCTGCCCTTGAGAACCTTCACAAGATCCACTTCAGGCTATTTTTCTCCTTTTCTCAGTTTAGGCGACAGTAAGAACTCCTTTTTTCTCTGTGCCACCACAGCAAAAGAAGTTACCACCAGAGAATAGCAAGCAGAATTAAAATCTAAAGCAGGAGGAGGGAGTAAGAAGCTTAAAAATCTCCCATAATCCCTTTCCTCTGCTCAGTATTTACAGGTAATTTTAACATAGTCATTTATCAGATCCTAGGAAGGCAGTTGTCAGATGTTACAGTAGTTTTGTTTTGTTTCAGAATGATGTTGCAGCTTCGAATGATCCAGAGGATACATGTCGAACAGAAGGTGCCCTTTGCCCCAATATGTTGTTGTTAAAGCATGCAGCCCGCAGCCACATGCTTCCGCTCCCCCGGGGGGGTTTCCCATCTTTGTTCACATAAGAATCCTGAATGGAGCTCATAATAAATAAGTTTAAAGGACCACACATACTTTACTATTTGCTTAGACATCAAAACGACAGATTAATGTCAAAAATCTGCCAGCAAATGTCAGCAAAAGTTCAGCAAAATAGCCAAATGAGATGAAAGCCAACGTTTTATTCAGAACCGCCTGCCCTTGAAATAATCACTGTTGTTTCCGTTTTTTTTCCCAGCTGTACATTTATCACTGGACTTTAAGGAAAGCAAAGATGTAAAATTAATCCAAACATGTTGAAAATCACAGACAATTATTTTGTCAATGGCTTATTTAGTGATCTCCATTCCTTTGTGGGCCCTTTCAAAATGGAGAGAATTTCATTTCAGAGCCATCAAGAAGAACAGTGGCTTTATTCCCAGTTGACACTGTTACTTGTTAATTGCTGCAAGATTTCTCGCCTAAGAGTTGTTAGGAGTCATTGTGTTTGTTGTTTGTGTGATGGCGCTTTGGGAATGACCCTGTTGTGGAGGGAGAGACAAAGAGGCCGTATAATCGCCGTGTCAGAATGTTTCATAAACCGCTTAGTTGAGAGACGATGCGTTTAAATATAGATGCAACCAAATGAGGAAAGAAATGAAAAATATAATGCTGTGTGAATAAGATCTGTATATATTAATTTGGGTTTATATTGCATTTTAACTTTTTCAACCTCCATATCAGCATCTCCCGCAAGCGTTTTTCTTTGGAAAGTTTGGTACTGCATTTTTTTTTTTCATGGCAGGAAAGTAAATATGTAAATACTTTAACACTTTCTCAAGTTTTTGGAGTGTTAAAATTGACTATGCCTAAATTTGCAACACATAAACTGCATCAGTTACATACTTAAAGCGATATGAGAAGTAGGTCACTGACTTTCCCCCCCCAGAATGTGTCACAAACTACAGTGCAGTGTCAAGTGAACTCACAAAAGTGAAAGTTTTATAGTGTTTTTCCTCCCTTAAGGAGATGAAGATGGAAACAAAATTCATGAATTTATGTGTGCCATTTATAACTGTCTGGTTAATATATAGTAAAAAAAAAAAGTTTTTTTAAATATTTATTTAGGCTATATAACATTTTTAATATTTAATGTTTTTGAATTGTTTATTTTTTTTAATTATAATTGATGTAAAGTTCACATTAAATAAAAAATATGAACAGACATCTTTTCACACAAAATATATTACTAAAAAAAAAGTAATATTTTTTTTATGGCATTGAGCAACAAAAATATTGGCAACAACAGTAGAAATCTGCTGCTATTATTCAGACCAGGCCAGCAGAAAAAAAAAGTCTTTATTGTTGAGCCCTGAGCCCTATTTGATTTGAAGATTCTCTTTTAATCAGTTCAGCCCATCCTCAGAAGGCCTGCTGGTGTATTTGAACTCTGTATGTGCCTGCCAAAATCTCCAAATGTGGTCACAGAGAACTAAATTAAGTGTCTCCGCTCCCTTTTGACATTGCGCACATCATCGCCAGTGTCACTGTGTGTCATTAAGTTTCTTGTGTGATTTTTGCAATAGCTTCTGTTGGCTCAGATTCCTCATCCTTTTCCTGAGCGCCCTTCAGTTCAATCAGCACTGCAGCAAGCCAGGCAGCGGCATCATTACCAATACTGGACAAGGAATCAAAAACAACCATTGCACTCGCCTGCTCCCTTCCACTGAGAGCCAATACAAAACATATAATTAACCAATTTGTAAGCCACTATCAGAAAATTGTGCCTGTGATATCGGAATGTTTAATTGCGACAATTAAGCAAATTCATTACATTCTGAAGTCAATTTGTTGTTATAGTAACACAGCATTGTGGAATGATATGAAGACCAGTCATTCATTTTATATTAAAGGAAAAAAAGAAGCATAATAATTACATCAATCGTAAAACTAGAGCAGATTAAATATTTATTTTTTGTCTATTAATTGACAGTCTGCTTGGTCTTTAATGACATATCCTCAGATATCCATATTTCAGGGTTTATTGAAGGCTTCTTAATATAACAGAATAAAACATGGATAAGTAGAGGAATAGAGGCGCTAAAATCACCAGATAGCTAATTAGACGGCTGCGGCTTTAAGAAGAGTTTCTCTATGCCAAGTCACACACCATCTCCTACACAAGACTGCCGAGGAGTGTAGCGTGCCATCGTGGACTGCTATGTCCCATCTCATGAATATGCTAATTTGTTCAGAGGCCACCCCTCTGAGTTAACATACCCCACTTTACATTTAACTTTCACAGCCTGTCAATGTCATCCACACTGACTAGTTTGACCCATGCTGACGGATCCGCGAAAATGACTAAAAACGCTGTATTCTGCTGCCAGGCCATTAGATGGCGATGAATCACTATAGACTGAACACGTAATATGCATGTGCATGACGTCATCGTCTTCATAGATTGCCGTTTTTGTTGTTTACACGGAAACCGTTTTCAAAAACGTTCACTTTGAAAACCATTTTCAAAAGTTTGCGTTTTCAGGCACCCAAAACACCGTTGTTGTGTAAATGGACGGCCAAAACGCATAAGTTTTACGTTTTTAATTGAAAACGGTGTTGTGTAAACAGCCCCTGAATCTGCATTTCTTGTTTTCCCTGATAAGCAAAAATCTTTACAAAAATTAAGAATATACACAACCATTTAAAAGTTTAGGGTCAATATTTTGTTTTTCATTGTTACTAAAATGTTCTATACCTTCTGTTCAGCAAAGAATCATAAGAAACAAAAGTATTAAGCAGCACAACTGTTTTCAACATTGATAATAAGAAATGCTTCTTGAGCACCAAAGCAGCATATTAAAAAAAAAGGTCAAAGACATTAAAGCACTATATTTGCTATTTCCCAATGCTTCTGAAGCCACACGATAGCTTTGAGGAACAGGATGAAATTTATAGTGTAAAATTATAGAACAAGTCATTATTCAGTAATTATCTTCACCTACCTTCACCAAATATTGAATTCAAGAAACACTGTGATATGTATAATCATCATTATACACGGCATTATTTATTTTCTGATGCACAGAGATTATTCTCATGCCACAATATCTTCCAATTCCTTTCCACTCTGTCTTTTCCTGTCTCAATCTTTCCAGCTCATTCTGCTCTCTCCATACCGTTTGGAAAGACGACCTTGTTTGCTGAAATGATAGACCTCCAGGGCCTCAATTCTGATTTAAGCTTTTTTTTTATATAGATGATGTTTTCATTTCCTGTTTCATTGCTCCACCCTTCCGTGTGGTAAAACTCCAGGGTGAGCCCAACATTAATCGAAGATGTGCTGTAATGTAATGTGTTTTTGGAATCAACACAATGATGATCACTCCTCCTGTCCAGCTTGGAAGGAAAGTCCCAGTGGCATCTCTACTTCATCGAAAATCAATCACAAGGGTATGCGGGGCCAAGCATACAGATGAAGGTTGTAAACTTTAGCCCAGATAACATGCAGACATTACGGCAACACAAGGATCTTATGGAAGCCCAGCACGGCTGATCGCTGAAAGTAACACTTTTCTCCTCAGAGAGTTTTTATGTTCATAAAAGTCTTACAGCTGCCTTTTTATGCCTTACTTTATGAGAGTAGAATAATGTAGTGGCACATACTGATGTAAGGTCAAGAAAAAAGGCATCAATCTGAATAAATATGCAGGTAACATTGCATAGCATTGGTGTGGGTTTTTTTCACTTCACATTGCTAAAAGCTTCACAACCTCTTTGTGTTTTTATGAATATTGTTAATTCATGAGCTATTGTGTGCCTTCCAACCAGACTCACAGGGCCAGTTACTTACATTTGGAAATTGGAAAATGAATTAGAATGCTGAAAACTGAATGTTTCTCGCCCTCAAACTTTTCCCTGTAAAAATAGTAATGAAAGATTGACATTGGCACCTTAATATTAATTTGGCTGGCATGCCATCACACTGAATTAGCATATTGTAGTTTATTTTGTGGAAATTTCCTTAATGCTTTACTGTTAGGTGCAATATTAAAATGCATTTGTAATGCTTAATCTTTAATGTACTCGTAAATTTGCCCATGTTTCTGACCTAACAGAAACAGCCATTTGAAATTAGGCATTATTTTCTCCTTTGAGAGTCTTCTGTAGGAAAATAACCATGAAGAAGAAAAAAATTCTGTCTGAATTGTTCCTTTAAGTATTTCTGTGCCTCATATTTATGGTGCTCATGTACCACAAAGCACCTTTAGTCGTACACATATTTGTTACAATTTTATGTTTATTTATGTTGCTGCGGTAGGAAATTATAGGATAGTAATCTCTTTTCAAGCATTTCTCTAAGAAATCCTGGCTAGGCTCCTAGTTACCAAGCGTTTCAGACTCGATCTTATGAAACTAAAAATATCCACAGCTCAGAGCGCAATGTGGGAGTAAGTTATAAAGCTTTAAAATCACATGCACTCAGAGTGTGGAGTCAGGCTAATTATTGGTAGCAACTCTCATTGCAGTTTTTACGACAGTTCCAAATGTGAAGTCTCATATGATGCCCCCTGGTCTCATTTTCTACTACTGAACAGTATAACTGTTAATACTTCATTTCCAGTGGTTAGGTCTTAGTGCACTTCAGGGGGGCGGCCAGACTGCTAGCATAAATGCTCATCTATTCACTAAAATTACTGTTGTCTTCTTGATGTCGTAATAGTGCTGAAAACTCAATAATAGTACAATAGGAACATGAAAAAGCTTCATGATACTGGATGTCAAATTCAAAAAACTTGGGAAAGACGATAAACAACAAATTCCGAAAACTGATAAAAAACATAGGACTGATTGACATCTGGAGAGAGATGAATCCAAATGTCCGCCAATACACCCACTTCTCTAACCCACATACAATATATACTAGAATAGATTACTTTTTTGTTTTCAATAAGGACAGATCAAAAATTATGGAGGTAGACATGGGTACAATAGACCTGAGTGACCACGCCCCCATCTACATTACTATAGAACTGGAGAAAAAACGTAAAAATACTCTCTGGCGGTTTAATGCTAGTCTGCTTAATGATCCTCAGATGAAGAAAAAGCTATCAGATGACGTCAAAATTTACTTAGAGGAAAATGATAATGGTGAAACTTCTCCACCCATCCTCTGGGATGCTGCTAAGGCAGTTTTGAGGGGCAAAATTATCGCCATCACCTCATCCAAGAAGAAACAAAGACAGAAAAAACTGAACGATCTGCAGGATAGACTAAAACAGTTAGAGATCAATCATGCAAAGAATAGAAATCCCCAGTTGCTGCAGGAAATTAAAAAGATAAGAGACGACATTAATGAGCTGACCACACAGGAAATAATCAAGAAAATGCTCTTTACCAAACAAAGATATTATGAATCTGGATCAAAATTTACTAAACTATTAGCTTGGAAAATTAGAAAACAACAAGCTGAAAGAGCAATCTTTAAAATACGAGACGGTCAGAATGGTATAATTTTAACAAAACAAGACCAAATTCAATCAATATTTGAATCTTTCTATAAAAAGCTTTTCTCCAGAATTTCAATAGATAAGGAAGATGAAATAGATTCTTTTCTGGAAACTCTTAACTTACCTGTTATGACGGAAGAACAAAATAAAAAATTAGGGTCAGAAATTACTGTTCTGGAAATACAGAATGCAATCAAGAGATTAAAAAACAATAAGTCTCCGGGGAGTGATGGATTCACCTCCGAGTGGTATAAAGCATTGAAAGAAACACTTACTCCCCTGCTTTTAACAACCTTTAATTGGGCACTTAAACAAGCTCAAATCCCCCCAAGTTGGAAAGAAGCCATTGTTTCTCTAATACCCAAAGAAGGGAAAGATCGACTCGACTGCGCATCTTATAGACCAGTTTCGATTCTGAATGTGGATTATCGTATATACACCTCAATTATGTCCAAAAGAATGGAACAAATACTCCCAAATTTAATTCATAACGATCAAACAGGGTTTATTAATAATAGACAAACTCAGGACAACATAAGACGATCTTTACACATAATGAACTATATACAAAAACACCAAGATGAAGCTGTCATAATTAGTCTGGACGCTGAGAAAGCCTTTGACTCCGTTAACTGGCTCTATCTATTCAAAGTATTAAACAAATTCCAAATGGATGACCAAATAATTAGAAATATAGGGGCTCTCTACGATGGTCCAACTTCAAGAATCAAAATTAACGGTCACTTAACAGATTCAATGATTCTGGAAAGAGGGGTGAGACAGGGCTGTGCCTGGTCCCCCCTTCTGTTTGCTTTATACTTGGAACCATTGGCCTAATATATTAGACAATCAAACACTATCCATGGTGTTACAATCGATGGAATCGAACATAAAATTGCATGCTACGCAGATGATTTCCTATTGTTCTTAACTAAACCAGAGATTTCTATACCTAATGTGATGCATTTCCTCAAAGATATTGGTCCAATGTCTGGATACAAATTGAATATGCAGAAGACTGAAATTCTTTCCTACTGGAGACCTCCGCTGATTTTTAGAAAAACGTACCCATTTAAATGGCAAGCAGAATCTCTCAAATATTTAGGTGTAATTCTTCATAAAGATTTATCAACAATTCTAAAGAAAAACTATACCCCTCTTTTTTCCAATATTAAGAAGGACCTTGAAATATGGAATCTTATTCCATACTTCAGTCTAAGTCAAAGGATTGAAACAATTAAAATGAACGTTTTGTCCAGATTTCTCTACCTGTTCCAGACTCTCCCAGTTTCCATTCCCAATCGTTTATTCGATGAGTGGAATAAAACAATCTCAAGATTTGTGTGGCAAGGCAAAAAACCTTGCATCCGATTTAAAACCTTGCAACTTTCAAAAGGAAAAGGTGGATGGGGTTTACCTTGTCTGAAAGATTACTTTATCTCAGCCCAAATCAGAGCATTGCTATACTGGTGTGATTCAACATATGAAGCTCAATGGAAAAACATTGAGTGTAGTGTTTTGCCGGAGGTACCTGTTCAGGCCTTATTGGCAGACAATAAACGGCTGAATCAATTGGATGAAATTGAGAACCCATGGGTAAAATCAGTGCTTACAACCTGGAAAGAGTTGATCAAAACATACAAACTAAACAAAGATGTTAAAATCCTAAGATGGTTGGCTTATGACCAAGGTTTTTTAAGGTCTGGGTCACAAAGGGTATAAAGATGTTTTACCAAATTGAAAAAGAAAACCAAATGAAAAGCTTTGAGTTGAGGGAATCCTTTGGCTTAGAAAAACAGGACTTTCACAGGTATCTACAGACAAGGAGTTATTATAACCAATAAATTAAACAAGAGGATGACCATTATAACCCTTTGATCGAAATCTTTATTAAGGCATATAAGTCAGAACTCTCAAGGGGAATAATATCAAAAATATACAAATGCCTCAACAATTTGGGAAATCATTCGACTCAATATATCAAAAATAAATGGGAAGGAGAAGGCAATTTCACTTTGAGTGATGAGGAATGGGAGAATATATATATAACACAGTGGAGAACCACGAAATCACATGTCTGGAAAGAATTTTGTTGGAAAAGTGTATCTCGTTTCTTCATAACACCTTGTCAAAGTGCTCATTTTTCACAGGGAAATACTGAGTGTTGGAGAAAGTGTGGTTGTCAGGAGGCGCATCATTACCATGTGTTCACAAAATGTTTGGTGATTCAAAAATACTGGTTCGAAATCAACAAAGCGCTGCAAATTGTTTTTGATGTCCCCATCCTACTGGATTTCAGAACTATGTACCTGGGCCTTAAAACTCCTGCCATGGACACAACCAATGGATATCTCTGGAGTATACTCCTGGCTGCAGGGAAAAAGGCCATTATAAAAAAATGGATGACTCAAACCGCTCTGACAATCAGGGAATGGGTTGACCTTATTCTGGACATAAGGAAAATGGAAAAAATCACATTCGGGTTACATTTACAACTGGACAAATTTGAAAGACTCTGGAACAAATGGGACACTTATAATGATTTACATCTGTCTTGATTTTCTTTACATACACTGTTTTTGCTCTCTGGTCATGTTTTGTTATGTTTTGTTTTAAAAAAAAAATATATATATAAAAAAAAAAGAAAAGAAAAAGCTTCATGATGATACTGATGGTGCTTTGCTTTGACTGTTTTTTGTGACGTATCATCTGTTGAGACATGCTTTCACAAGCACCTGTAAGAGCGTGTTTGTGATGTATGAGTTGCGCGAAAGGGGTGTTTGCAAAATATGCTGTATTTTTGTAATTTTGCTAGGTGCCACTAGTGTCACGCAAAATGTCCACTGTTTGTCTGTATTTCTGATATATAACAACTGCTAAATGTTTAAAGGGATACTTCACCTCTGGAAAGATGAATGTGTATTTAAAATAGGTCATTTATGTAGAAGAAATGTGAAATTATTTTTGAATTTGGAGCTTTCTAGACTGAGAAAAACCAGAAATTTTTTTTTGGCTTATGTGGATGAAAGACAACAACTCCCAGAATGCACTTGCTTCGCTGCCATACGAGGCCACTCCCAAGCCACGCCTACCGGTAAGAGAGCGCAGTTGAAAACAACAAGGATAGGCTACTAGTGAGTCTCCGTGACGAGTTTGCCCGGGTTTTCGAGATCGCCCAAAATGTCCGGGATTCGGCTTTTGCGTTCTAGTCGCCATTCATTGTTTACTGTGGCTAGCACAACGAGGCTGAGGGCCGCAGGAGAACGGCGCGAGGCCGGTGGCGTGATTACTGAGACGCACCGATCTCGTATCTCTCACGGAGGAGCGGGAAATTTCTTAGCAATTTTAAAACACACATCAACCGATAACTTGTTTAGCGTTCATGTAAACACTACATTCAGATTCACCAATCGGAATGAATTCAGTTAGATTGAAACAAAAGGTGTGCATGTAAACAATGAATGGCGACTGCAGAAAGCAAAAGCCGAATCCCAGACATTTTGGACGATCTCGACGGATCGTCCAAAATGTCTGGAAAAGAGGATGGTAACGGGGGATGGTAATGTACGGAAAAGAGGATGGTAACCCCTACTACTCATCTTTCTCCACAGAACAAGAGCCCTGCTAGCTTAGCTTCCAAAGAAAGACGGTGTGTACATTATGCGAGTGAGATCCCACCTCCTATGGGCGGGTTGAGAACATGTGGAACCGCCCCTACTACTGGCTGTAGTCTTAAGCCGCTGGCCAAAAATCCTCTGATGACGCAAAATGACGATTTTTGTGTAATCGGAGGATTTTTTCCAGACAGAAAATACATAAATCTCTCATCTCAGGGGGATATGAGGGTGGAAAGCACGGTAATTCGAAAATACTACAGGTTTTCTACTAATACAAAGCTTAATGCTAAATCCTGAAGTATCCCTTTAAGTAAAAAAAGAAAATGTAAATAACATATGAATCTTCAGAGAGGAACAGCCTACATCTTTTTCTTTGGAACAAATATTTGTCCTCCGACAAAAGATCTCAGAAGCATTTGGTCTCTATAATGAGGGTTTAACCAGTGTCAGACACAGAGACCCAGTTTATGCGGTACGTGACAGCTCTGAGTCTCTGGAGAAGGCCATGTGAAAGGCACTACAGCTGTGTGCATCTGGGAAAGATGGGGGGCTGACAGGAACAGGTGGCTTGTGCTCATGAAAGCTCCACAACTGGCAACCAAAGCAGCATATACATTTAATATGGCCCTTTGCCTGCTTTCCAAGCTGCCATCAGAGTACCACCGCCACTCAGCTCTTCAGGACACTGTGTTCAGAGACATATGTACAGTTTGATGTTGTAGGCTGATCACATACATGCTATTGATTGCCGTCTGCCATCACATAAGGCCTATGAGCAGCTGGGGTGTGTTACTGTAGCTTAAGCCTTTGCACATTGGCTCCTTTTCCACTTTGTTGAATGCTATTCCTTGACATTCCCAACCTCCTTTAAATACCTCGCTCTCCCACAGAGCCTGACTCCCTATTGCTATGCTGGGGAGCGAGTTCAGTCAGGCTTTTCAAAGGTTCAGTCTACCCTTGGCATTTGAGATTGAATAAACTATAGCTTATCCATCTAAAACAGCAGGTCACTATCTCCCAGGAGCATGACACAGAGTGCTAGAAGAGAAGCAGATAGTTAATCTTTCACCTTCTCTGGAAAAGAATGGAAGCCCATAACCTGATGTTCCTACACGATAGCTTCCCCCTATGCGCCATATGTCGTCTATAAGTGTGCTTTCTTCTGAGGGTGGAAGAAACATTGCCAAGGAGAATCATGTCAACAGAATGGAAGAGAAGATTTCCCAGAAGGCTGATAGGATGACATCCCATGACCCACTTTTTTTTCTTTGAGTAACAACTGTGTAAAGTATGAGGTATGCAAGTAATTCTCAGGATCCTGGTCTCAACACCCTGATCCAGTTTGCAGTTTAATTTTCGGCTGTGGCTGAGCACATCTCGACTTCAGTGCCATTATGGTCGATGGATATGGCAGCGGATTGGTTTGCGGATGGGGGGTTGTGGGTGGATTGATTCTTGACTAATTCACAAGACTGTTTTATCAGTTCAGACACCCTTAACCCCATGTGCATTCCCACCCAAAGGACTGCATTGATGTTTTATTTCATAAAGAATGTATATACATTCTATAGAGCGCAAAGTGCATTCTGTAGGCAGTGGAAGGTATGACAAGAAGATATTTTTCTAAAATAGACCGATTTAGAACATTATTACAGTGCTTGCAAGGAGAGTTTTGTATTGATATTCCTCTTCTATTACAGCAATGTATTGATATTCCTCAAACATAATGACTTGAGATTTGTTCTGAAGTATCTTCTGTAGTTAATTTAGCTCCATTTAAGCTTTGTTTTGTAGATAATTTCAGTCTTGGGTGTTATGTCTTACTAGAATATCGACATGTTCTTATAATGATGGACAGAGAGTGACAAAATATTGCACCTGCATGAATTACAGTAGCAGTGTGTCACACAATAATTCACCAAAAGCATACATAACAGCTGTGCTATTATATAGTTGTATATTTGTAAGTTTTATACTTTGAAAATCGCCCTTTGTTTGCCATTCAAACAGTAATGATGCGATCACAGTTTTTGCATACCCCTTTTGAAGCAGAAGTACAATTTACCATTTTTGTAGTATTTATTTATTACAGTAATAATATACTATTTACTTAAGTCCAAACTGAATTAAATGTTTTCAGAAACTTAACTACATGTTAGTCGAAATTAAAAGAAAATGTATTATAGTTTAAATTTATATTGAATTCAATTACCTGAACTTTAGAGTGCTTTTTTGATCCACTTGATGACTTTTATGTAATTTCATACTTCTATTGTCTTTTAAAAATAGGGTTAAAATATACTGACACTCATTAATGGTAAACTATGATTAATAAAATTATACTTTTAAGTACGGTGGCCGAGAAGTGCAAAACAAACCACAATTCTGAAAACAAAACAACAAATTTATAAACGCAATGGAAAGACTAAAAACAAATTAACAAGTTAGAAAACACAATGACAAATCTGAAAACAAAATAACAAGCCAAGTCATTTTGTTTTCGGAAATGTTATTGTGTTTTCTAATTTGTTAATTTGTTTTTCTGTGGCTCTCAAATTAAATGTGACACCTTTGATGAAGATAATGTTTGGTTGTGAAGCACTTGAGAACCAATAATGTTTGTTGTTATTGATGTTCAACTGGAAATATATTTAATTTTGGTCCGTTCATCATGCAAGTTATTATTTGGCTTCAGAGAACTTAAAATATAGCATGTGATTTTTGGAGCTTGTCTACAACCCATGGCCACTATGAACTATCAAAAAAAAAAAAATAATACATGTAAGGTTAAAAAAAAAAAAAAAAAAAAAAACATTTTAATAAGTAGCTCAGTTCTAGCAATTGGCTAAAACAAAACATGTCACCAAATAAAAGCACTCTTATCAGTTTTATTTTTTCTTTGCTGTTGCTTTATGGCTGTACCAGCACATTGCAGAACATTGATCAGGATGAGATTCATTGTCAGAGTCAGCTATGAAACATTCATCAGTCCAGTGCCAAATTCCAATTCATATGTCACATGAACATATATTGACCCAGATTACCCCTGAGTAACACCAACATAACACCCATAATTCCGCATTATTGATCATCCATCGATCTCAGGTAATGCTACCATTAGCCCCTTTCAATTAGACATTTAGTGATTAATTTCAATAATGAAAGTAGCAGACTGTGCATTGATGTAAAGCATATTGACTGTTCTTGCTCTCTCAGGACAGTGAATCTCAGTGCCTTCCTGTTATATTACATTTATTCATTGCAGCTTCTGCTTTATATTATTCACATCGCCTGGGTTTGGATCCTTACAAGTGCTGCACATTCTACCCATTAAAAGACGCTTTATCTCAGAGAGATAATGTAGAGGCTTGTGAGTCACACACTCGCAACAAAGAGAGAGACCCTGAGTTCATTCTCTTATCTCGCAGGTGCTCCTCATCCAGCCAGCAGCACTGCACTGTGGGTAAAAAAAAGTCTCTAAAGACCAACTAAGATTCAGATAATGACTCACAAGTAGTTTTGGCATGTGTTGTTTGCTTCATTATGCATGATGTCAAGTCAAGACAGATTGTATCAAAGCAGCTTCACAGTGATAACATGAAAATAATACAACAAAGTTTGTTTCTAGAAGAAAATTGTATCATCGTCCACCTGAAGTAAGGCAGTAATATCAATAATATTGTTGAATATTAAATGTCCCCAACTAAGCAAGCCAAAAGCCAAGGCAACAGTGACAAGGAACCAAAACTCCATCAGGTGACAAGTTAGATTGGATTAGAACATTCACAATATTTATCCAGTTCCATCTGGTTGGAGGTCAGAGTCATCACGCCGGTATGGAGACGGGTTTGTTGAGGTGTCCATGAGGCCTTCACAGGGCTGATGAGGCTGGCACTTCAGGGATTGCATTGTGGTCGTGTCCAGACGGTTCACGGTCTGATCTGGATACGGCCCAGATCCGGCTGACTTCAGTAAACCTCGGAATAAACGGAAAGACTAACATTAGCGTAGATGCCATTCTTCTTATGATGTAACGAGTACATCGGGTGTTATAGGAAGTGTCCCCGGTTCTGGTTGACCTAATCTATGCAGCCTAATAATAATTTAACTGATTTTAATAATATAAATGTATAATGTTTTATGTGAATGCCAGGTAAAAGAGATGCTTTTTTAGTCTAGATTTAAACTGACAGAGTGTGTCTGCTTCCTGGACAATGTCTGCTTCCTGGACAATGAGACTGTTCCAAAGTTTAGGTGCTAAATAGGAAAATGATCTACCACCAGCAGTTGATTTTGATATTCTAGGTATTATCAACTTGCTAGAATTTTGAGATCGCAATAGACGTGAAGGACTATAATGCGTTAAGAGCTCGCTCAAGTACTGCAGAGCTAAATCATTTAGTGCTTTGTAAGTAGTCACCAATATTTTTAAATTTATACGATGTTTAATAGGGAGCCAATGCAGTGTTGACAGAACCGGGCTAATATGGTCATACTTCCTGGTTCTAGTGAGAACTCTAGCTGCTGTGTTTTGGACCAACTGGACTTAGTTTATAGTTTATTAAGCGTGCAGCGCAACCACCCAGTAGAGCATTACAATAATCTAGCCTTGAGGTCATGAACGCATGAACTAACTGTTCCACATTTTTCATGTCGTAATTTAGATATGTTTTTAAGATGGAAGAATGCGGTTTTACAGATGCTAGAAACGTGACTTTCAAAATGAAAGATTGGTATCAAAGAGCACACCCAGGTTCCTAACCGACGACAAAGACTTAACAGAGCAGCCATCAATTGTTAGACCAGGGGTGTCAAACTCAGTTCCTGGAGGGCCGCAACCTTGCAGAGTTTAGCTTCAACCCTAATTAAACACACCTGATCCAGCTTAATCAAGGTCTTCAGGATTACTAGAAACTTCCAGGCAGGTGTTTTTGGAGCTGGCTGGAGATTAAAATCTGCAGGACAGTGGCCCTCCAGGACTGGAGTTTGACACACGTGTGTTAGACAGTATTCTAGGTTATTAAGTGAGGAAGTTTTTTGTCCAATAATTAGAATGTTTTTTTTTTCAGAGTTAGGTAGTAGGAAATTACTATTCTATTTCTATTTTGGCTCCTGCGATGGGTAAGGGGGCGTCCCATCCCTGTGCGTTGAGCCGACCAGATGAACCAGTTGTTTCCAGTACTGACGGTCTTGTGCCAGCTTCTCTGCATCCTCCACAGTAACTCCATGTTGTTGGAGGTCGCCCGCAAGGACGTCAAGCCATCGGGTGCGGGGTTTACCTCGTGGTCGTCTCCAGCCTGCGGCCCTCGGATCAAACTGGAGAATGGCTCTCGTCGGATGGTCAGGAGGAAGGCGGAGGACATGGCCGAACCAGCAGGTGTGACGTTGCGCAGCCAAGCAGGATGCTCTGGGCTGGCACGTGCGGGCTCTAAGCACTTAATTGGAAACCCGATGGGGCCACCTGATGTTCTTGATGGTTCTGAGAGCCCTGCTATCAAAGCCATCTAATCTTGCAGCCAGTGTCTTATTTAAGGGCCAAGTCTCCGAGCCATGAAGCAGGATGGAGAGTACTGCTGAGTTGTAAATCAGGAGCTTCGTCTTGCGTGAGATGGTCTGGTGCCGCCAGAGTGGTTTCCAGAGAGACTGCAGGGCTGACGCAGCCAGGGCTCTTCTGCGGGTAATCTCTGGTTTTAGGTCCCCGTTGTCTGTCACTATGGATCCCAGATACACAAAGTTCTTGACAGGCTCTACAATGTCATTGCCAAGCCGCAGGGAAGGTGGATGCGGTCTGTCACCGACATACATGAACTTGGTTTTCGTCCAGCTCACCTGAAGGCCAAGCTTCTTGGCCTCTTCACTGTATATGCCCAGAGCGTCTCTCAGCTGGCTGTAGGACATGCTGAGCAGGATGGTGTCGTCAGCGTACTCTAGGTCAGTCAGGTGGTAACTGCCGAAGGACACTCCGGGGACCCGCTCACAAACCCTGGACATCAGATGGTCAATGATGCAGTTGAATAGGTCAGGAGCAGCCACGCAGCCCTGTCGAACGCCACTGCAGAGTCTGAGTCTCTACCGTTGATGCGGACACAGCTCTGAGCGTTGCTATAAAGCAGCTTGAACAGGGCAACGATCTTGGGTGGTGCTCCAAGGGCGTGTAGGATACTCCACAGTGAAGTATGGCAGACGGTGTCAAAGGCAGCCTTCAGATCTATGAACCCGATGTAAAGATGGCGATCTTTACGGAATTCATAGGTCTTCTCTATCAGCAAGCGAACGGCGGAGATTTGGTCTGTTGTGGAGCGGTTAGGCATGAAGCCAGCCTGCTGGGGACGGCGGCTGCTTCTGATGGCTGGGAGAGCACGAGTGAGCAAGATTCTGGTAAAGAGCTTGCCGGGGATGGAGAGAAGGGTAATGCCTCTGTGGTTGCCGCAGAAAATTACTAGTCATCCAAATTTTTATATCAGCTATGCATTCCATTAATTTTGTGAATTAGTGCGTTTCGTCGGGCGCGAAGTAATATAGAGCTGAGTATCATCAGCATAACAGTGAAAACTAATGCCATGCTTCCTAATGATATCTCCCAAGGGTAGCATGTACAGAGTGAACAGCAACGGTCCTAATACTGAGCCTTGTGGTACACCATACTGAACTTTCTTTGTTTACTGCTACAAACTGATAACGGTCAGATAAGTATGATTTGAACCATGCTAGTGCAATTCCACTAATGCCAACATAATTTTCGAGTCAATAGAATGTTGTGGTCGATGGCATCAAATGCAGCACTAAGATCCAGTAACACTAATAGAGAGATACAACCACGATCGGATGATGAGAACAAATCATTTGTAACTCTAATGAGAGCGGTCTCAGTACTATAGTATGGTCTAAATCACATGGACTGAAAATCCTCACAGATACCATTTCTTTCTAAAAAAGGAACATAGTTGTGAGGATACTGCCTTTTCTAGTAATTTTGACAGAAAAGGTAGATTCGAGATCGGCCTGTAATTGACTAATTCTCTAGGATAAAGTTGTGTTTTTTTAATAAGAGGTTTAACAACAGCCAGCTTAAAAATTTTCAGTACATATCCTAGTGACAAAGATGAATTAATGATATTAAGAATTAACTGATCTACCTCATGATCTCATGACCTCATGATCTACTGAGGCCTGAACTCGTGAACTTTTCTGAGCTCTTTAAAAGTGATAAACCTGAGTGGAAGTTATTTAATATTTATATTGTTTTATACAGAAATATATAAAATAATATAGCTGCAAGCAGCAATACGGGGCCAAGCCCTGCAAGGCAGAGCAAGCAACAGCCGCTGTAGCGCAATGCGGAGCCAGAAGAGCAAAACATCAGAAATTTAATGTACATCAAGCACAGTAAGCACATCAATTACAGCAGCACAGCTAGCATTTAAGCACCAACAGCAGTGCAGAGCCGGAAGGAATTTAAATTATTATTTTATACACAATTTCAAAGTCGCCCCACACTGGTCTCGAACCCACGACCACAATGGTTCGGGATTCATGACGCATGGTTGAACCACTTGCGCCACCCAGAGGACATGTTTTACAAAGCTGCAGAGGAGAGGCTTCAGTGTGTGAATGAGCACACAAAATCATGTTAACGAGATTAGCATGCTAAGCTAACTTAATGCTAATATAGCTTATGATGTGGTACATCCAATGCTGGCAAAATAGATATCCTCAGATTCGACATGACGCAAGGAATCGATAGACACCAATTTTATGATTTTGTGACAAACTGTTCACAAGTTACAGCCTCTGAACCAATTATGGGTTGACCTCATTAAGTTTGCGACATCATAACTTTTTTTTTCCAGTATAGCAAAAAAATCGGGGACAGTACTTTTATGCGGCTCAGTCCGAAGATCATTTGAGTACATGTTTGGACAAAATTAGACCAATTTTGAAGGAGGAGTAGCGAAAAAACTGTTTTACATTCACTCCAATATGGCGGCCAGTCACATTGTTGATAAATAACATATGAGATATCGTTGAAATCGGCATAAGCCAAGGAATATATTGACATAAAGAAATCAAATTTCAAGCAATGTTAGCAAAAGTTATAAGCGTTTTTTCAAAAAACAATGATATCTCTGGAACACTAGGTGGCGCTGTGATCAAATTTCTCAGGTACCTTCGGGCCATGCTAATGATGATCCATACCAAATTTGGTGAAGAAATTTCAAATAGTTTAAAAGATATTGCAAATTATGACATCATTCAAAATGGCGGACACGTGGTACATCCCATCATGGCAAAATCGATATCCACGGATTTGTCATGACCCAAGGAATCGATAGACACCAAGTTTATAATTTTCTGACAAACTGTTCATAAGTTATTGGCCAAAATATGCATTTTCCATATCTCATGACCCGTAGGTGGCGCTGTTCCCAACTTTGGCATGGAACCTCAGATCATGCTTCCGATGAAGTGTACCAATTTTCGTTTCGATTGATCAAAGTTTGGCCGAGCTATAGCTTCTGAACCAATTTTGGGTCGACCTCGTTAAGTTTGCGACGTCATAACTTTTGATCAGAGAAGAATAAAAAAAATCGGGGACAGTACTTTTATGCGGCTCAGTCCGAAGATCATTTGAGTACATGTTTGGACAAAATTAGACCAATTTTGAAGGAGGAGTAGCAAAAAAACTGCATACTGTACTTTTCAAAATGGCCACTACTGTAATGGGCGGAGTCTTAATGTAAGATATTGGTTCTAATCAGCATGATGAGATGAATCAGGTGTACTAAGTTTCATTTTTCTAGATCAAAGGGTTCAAAAGTTATAACCATTTCAATGTTGAATTTTTGAACTGCTGGTGGCGCTATAGAGTTGGACCTAGAGACTCAAAAATTGCTACAATTACTTTTCATTACCATCACTACAAGTGTGCCAAATTTCATCATTTTCCTATGTATGGTTCATAGGGCTGCCATAGACTTCAAGAGGAGGAAGAAGAATAATAATAATAAATATAGCTGCAAGCAGCAATACGGGGCCAAGCCCTGCAAGGCACAGCAAGCAGACAAAATACAGCAATCTACAAGTACTGTAAGCACAGCAGCGCAGCAAGCATTTAAGCAACAACAGCAGTGCGGAGCCAGAAGAACAAAAAGAGCAGAAATTGAATATACATGTAAATGTACACCAAGCACAGCAGTGCAGCGAGCATTTAAGCACCAACAGCAGTGCAGAGCCAGAAGGAATTGAAATGACAACTTTATACAAAATTTTAAAGTTGTCCCACACAGGACTCGAACCCACAACCATATTGGTTAAGGATTCATGACACTTGGTTTAGCTCATTGCGCCACTCAGAGGATGTACAATCACAGACTGCAGAGGAGAGGCTTCAGTGTAAGAATGAGCACACAAAAGCAAGTTAACCAGATTAGCATGCTAAGCTAACTTAATGCTAATGTAGCTTATGATGTGGTACATCCAATCCTGGCAAAATAGATATCCTCAGATTCGACATGATGCAAGGAATCGATAGACACCAATTTTATGATTTTGTGACAAACTGTTCACAAGTTACAGCCTCTGAACCAATTATGGGTCGACCTCATTAAGTTTGCGACATCATAACTTTTTTTTTTCCAGTATAGCAAAAAAATCGGGGACAGTACTTTTATGCGGCTCAGTCCGAAGATCATTTGAGTACATGTTTGGACAAAATTAGACCAATTTTGAAGGAGGAGTAGCGAAAAAACTGTTTTACATTCGCTCCAATATGGCGGCCAGTCACATTGTTGAAAAATAACATATGAGATATCGTTGAAATCGGCATAAGCCAAGGAATATATTGACATAAAGAAATCAAATTTCAAGCAATGTTAGCAAAAGTTATAAGCGTTTTTTCAAAAAACAATGATATCTCTGGAACACTAGGTGGCGCTGTGATCAGACTTCTCATGTACCTTAGGGCCATGCTAATGACGATCCATACCAAATTTGGTGAAGAAATTTCAAATAGTTTAAAAGATATTGCAAATTATGACAAAATTCAAAATGGCGGACACGTGGTACATCCCATCATGGCAAAATCGATATCCTCAGATTTGTCATGACCCAAGGAATCGATAGACACCAATTTTATAATTTTCTGACAAACCGTTCACAAGTTATTGGCCAAAATATGCATTTTCCATATCTCATGACCCGTAGGTGGCGCTGTTCCCAACTTTGGCATGGAACCTCAGATCATGCTTCCGATGAAGTGTACCAATTTTTGTTTCGATTGATCAAAGTTTGGCCAAACTATAGCTTCTGAACCAATTTTGGGTCGACCTCGTTAAGTTTGCGACATCATAACTTTTTTTTTTCCAGTATAGCAAAAAAATCGGGGACAGTACTTTTATGCGGCTCAGTCCGAAGATCATTTGAGCACATGTTTGGACAAAATTAGACCAATTTTGAAGGAGGAGTAGCAAAAAAACTGCATACTGTACTTTTCAAAATGGCCACTACTGTAATGGGTGGAGTCTTAATGTAAGATATTGGTTCTGATCAGCATAATGAGATGAATCAGGTGTACTAAGTTTCATTTTTCTAGATCAAAGGGTTCAAAAGTTATAACCATTTCAATGTTGAATTTTTGAACTGCTGGTGGCGCTATAGAGTTGGTCCTAGAGACACCAAATTTGGTCCAATTACTATTCATGGCCATCTCTACAAGTGTGCCAAATTTCATCATTTTCCTATGTACGGTTCATAGGGCTGCCATAGACTTCCACTGGGAAGAAGAAGAATTGTTATTCTGACAATAACAATTGCTAATATAGCTGCAAGCAGCAATACGGGGCCAAGCCCTGCAAGGCAGAGCAAGCAACAGCCGCTGTAGCGCAATGCGGAGCCAGAAGAGCAAAACATCAGAAATTTAATGTACATCAAGCACAGTAAGCACATCAATTACAGCAGCACAGCTAGCATTTAAGCACCAACAGCAGTGCAGAGCCGGAAGGAATTTAAATTATTATTTTATACACAATTTCAAAGTCGCCCCACACTGGTCTCGAACCCACGACCACAATGGTTCGGGATTCATGACGCATGGTTGAACCACTTGCGCCACCCAGAGGACATGTTTTACAAAGCTGCAGAGGAGAGGCTTCAGTGTGTGAATGAGCACACAAAATCATGTTAACGAGATTAGCATGCTAAGCTAACTTAATGCTAATATAGCTTATGATGTGGTACATCCAATGCTGGCAAAATAGATATCCTCAGATTCGACATGACGCAAGGAATCGATAGACACCAATTTTATGATTTTGTGACAAACTGTTCACAAGTTACAGCCTCTGAACCAATTATGGGTTGACCTCATTAAGTTTGCGACATCATAACTTTTTTTTTCCAGTATAGCAAAAAAATCGGGGACAGTACTTTTATGCGGCTCAGTCCGAAGATCATTTGAGTACATGTTTGGACAAAATTAGACCAATTTTGAAGGAGGAGTAGCGAAAAAACTGTTTTACATTCACTCCAATATGGCGGCCAGTCACATTGTTGATAAATAACATATGAGATATCGTTGAAATCGGCATAAGCCAAGGAATATATTGACATAAAGAAATCAAATTTCAAGCAATGTTAGCAAAAGTTATAAGCGTTTTTTCAAAAAACAATGATATCTCTGGAACACTAGGTGGCGCTGTGATCAAATTTCTCAGGTACCTTCGGGCCATGCTAATGATGATCCATACCAAATTTGGTGAAGAAATTTCAAATAGTTTAAAAGATATTGCAAATTATGACATCATTCAAAATGGCGGACACGTGGTACATCCCATCATGGCAAAATCGATATCCACGGATTTGTCATGACCCAAGGAATCGATAGACACCAAGTTTATAATTTTCTGACAAACTGTTCATAAGTTATTGGC
The DNA here is from genome assembly GCF_963993115.1 of Abramis brama. Taxonomy (NCBI): domain Eukaryota; kingdom Metazoa; phylum Chordata; class Actinopteri; order Cypriniformes; family Leuciscidae; genus Abramis; species Abramis brama. Next base: position 16,971,487 of record NC_139976.1, on the reverse strand, counting down.
CAAAATATGCATTTTCCATATCTCATGACCCGTAGGTGGCGCTGTTCCCAACTTTGGCATGGAACCTCAGATCATGCTTCCGATGAAGTGTACCAATTTTCGTTTCGATTGATCAAAGTTTGGCCGAGCTATAGCTTCTGAACCAATTTTGGGTCGACCTCGTTAAGTTTGCGACGTCATAACTTTTGATCAGAGAAGAATAAAAAAAATCGGGGACAGTACTTTTATGCGGCTCAGTCCGAAGATCATTTGAGTACATGTTTGGACAAAATTAGACCAATTTTGAAGGAGGAGTAGCAAAAAAACTGCATACTGTACTTTTCAAAATGGCCACTACTGTAATGGGCGGAGTCTTAATGTAAGATATTGGTTCTAATCAGCATGATGAGATGAATCAGGTGTACTAAGTTTCATTTTTCTAGATCAAAGGGTTCAAAAGTTATAACCATTTCAATGTTGAATTTTTGAACTGCTGGTGGCGCTATAGAGTTGGACCTAGAGACTCAAAAATTGCTACAATTACTTTTCATTACCATCACTACAAGTGTGCCAAATTTCATCATTTTCCTATGTATGGTTCATAGGGCTGCCATAGACTTCAAGAGGAGGAAGAAGAATAATAATAATAATAATAATAAGAAAACTAACAGATACAATAGGTGCCATAGCCCCTTCGGGGCTTGGCCCCTAAATATAGCTGCAAGCAGCAATACGGGGCCAAGCCCTGCAAGGCACAGCAAGCAGACAAAATACAGCAATCTACAAGTACTGTAAGCACAGCAGCGCAGCAAGCATTTAAGCAACAACAGCAGTGCGGAGCCAGAAGAACAAAAAGAGCAGAAATTGAATATACATGTAAATGTACACCAAGCACAGCAGTGCAGCGAGCATTTAAGCACCAACAGCAGTGCAGAGCCAGAAGGAATTGAAATGACAACTTTATACAAAATTTTAAAGTTGTCCCACACAGGACTCGAACCCACAACCATATTGGTTAAGGATTCATGACACTTGGTTTAGCTCATTGCGCCACTCAGAGGATGTACAATCACAGACTGCAGAGGAGAGGCTTCAGTGTAAGAATGAGCACACAAAAGCAAGTTAACCAGATTAGCATGCTAAGCTAACTTAATGCTAATGTAGCTTATGATGTGGTACATCCAATCCTGGCAAAATAGATATCCTCAGATTCGACATGATGCAAGGAATCGATAGACACCAATTTTATGATTTTGTGACAAACTGTTCACAAGTTACAGCCTCTGAACCAATTATGGGTCGACCTCATTAAGTTTGCGACATCATAACTTTTTTTTTTCCAGTATAGCAAAAAAATCGGGGACAGTACTTTTATGCGGCTCAGTCCGAAGATCATTTGAGTACATGTTTGGACAAAATTAGACCAATTTTGAAGGAGGAGTAGCGAAAAAACTGTTTTACATTCGCTCCAATATGGCGGCCAGTCACATTGTTGAAAAATAACATATGAGATATCGTTGAAATCGGCATAAGCCAAGGAATATATTGACATAAAGAAATCAAATTTCAAGCAATGTTAGCAAAAGTTATAAGCGTTTTTTCAAAAAACAATGATATCTCTGGAACACTAGGTGGCGCTGTGATCAGACTTCTCATGTACCTTCGGGCCATGCTAATGACGATCCATACCAAATTTGGTGAAGAAATTTCAAATAGTTTAAAAGATATTGCAAATTATGACAAAATTCAAAATGGCGGACACGTGGTACATCCCATCATGGCAAAATCGATATCCTCAGATTTGTCATGACCCAAGGAATCGATAGACACCAATTTTATAATTTTCTGACAAACCGTTCACAAGTTATTGGCCAAAATATGCATTTTCCATATCTCATGACCCGTAGGTGGCGCTGTTCCCAACTTTGGCATGGAACCTCAGATCATGCTTCCGATGAAGTGTACCAATTTTTGTTTCGATTGATCAAAGTTTGGCCAAACTATAGCTTCTGAACCAATTTTGGGTCGACCTCGTTAAGTTTGCGACATCATAACTTTTTTTTTTCCAGTATAGCAAAAAAATCGGGGACAGTACTTTTATGCGGCTCAGTCCGAAGATCATTTGAGCACATGTTTGGACAAAATTAGACCAATTTTGAAGGAGGAGTAGCAAAAAAACTGCATACTGTACTTTTCAAAATGGCCACTACTGTAATGGGTGGAGTCTTAATGTAAGATATTGGTTCTGATCAGCATAATGAGATGAATCAGGTGTACTAAGTTTCATTTTTCTAGATCAAAGGGTTCAAAAGTTATAACCATTTCAATGTTGAATTTTTGAACTGCTGGTGGCGCTATAGAGTTGGTCCTAGAGACACCAAATTTGGTCCAATTACTATTCATGGCCATCTCTACAAGTGTGCCAAATTTCATCATTTTCCTATGTACGGTTCATAGGGCTGCCATAGACTTCCACTGGGAAGAAGAAGAATTGTTATTCTGACAATAACAATTGCTAATATAGCTGCAAGCAGCAATACGGGGCCAAGCCCTGCAAGGCAGAGCAAGCAACAGCCGCTGTAGCGCAATGCGGAGCCAGAAGAGCAAAACATCAGAAATTTAATGTACATCAAGCACATCAATTACAGCAGCACAGCTAGCATTTAAGCACCAACAGCAGTGCAGAGCCGGAAGGAATTTAAATTATTATTTTATACACAATTTCAAAGTCGCCCCACACTGGTCTCGAACCCACGACCACAATGGTTCGGGATTCATGACGCATGGTTGAACCACTTGCGCCACCCAGAGGACATGTTTTACAAAGCTGCAGAGGAGAGGCTTCAGTGTGTGAATGAGCACACAAAATCATGTTAACGAGATTAGCATGCTAAGCTAACTTAATGCTAATATAGCTTATGATGTGGTACATCCAATGCTGGCAAAATAGATATCCTCAGATTCGACATGACGCAAGGAATTGATAGACACCAATTTTATGATTTTGTGACAAACTGTTCACAAGTTACAGCCTCTGAACCAATTATGGGTTGACCTCATTAAGTTTGCGACATCATAACTTTTTTTTTCGAGTATAGCAAAAAAATCGGGGACAGTACTTTTATGCGGCTCAGTCCGAAGATCATTTGAGTACATGTTTGGACAAAATTAGACCAATTTTGAAGGAGGAGTAGCGAAAAAACTGTTTTACATTCACTCCAATATGGCGGCCAGTCACATTGTTGATAAATAACATATGAGATATCGTTGAAATCGGCATAAGCCAAGGAATATATTGACATAAAGAAATCAAATTTCAAGCAATGTTAGCAAAAGTTATAAGCGTTTTTTCAAAAAACAATGATATCTCTGGAACACTAGGTGGCGCTGTGATCAAATTTCTCAGGTACCTTCGGGCCATGCTAATGATGATCCATACCAAATTTGGTGAAGAAATTTCAAATAGTTTAAAAGATATTGCAAATTATGACATCATTCAAAATGGCGGACACGTGGTACATCCCATCATGGCAAAATCGATATCCACGGATTTGTCATGACCCAAGGAATCGATAGACACCAAGTTTATAATTTTCTGACAAACTGTTCATAAGTTATTGGCCAAAATATGCATTTTCCATATCTCATGACCCGTAGGTGGCGCTGTTCCCAACTTTGGCATGGAACCTCAGATCATGCTTCCGATGAAGTGTACCAATTTTCGTTTCGATTGATCAAAGTTTGGCCGAGCTATAGCTTCTGAACCAATTTTGGGTCGACCTCGTTAAGTTTGCGACGTCATAACTTTTGATCAGAGAAGAATAAAAAAAATCGGGGACAGTACTTTTATGCGGCTCAGTCCGAAGATCATTTGAGTACATGTTTGGACAAAATTAGACCAATTTTGAAGGAGGAGTAGCAAAAAAACTGCATACTGTACTTTTCAAAATGGCCACTACTGTAATGGGCGGAGTCTTAATGTAAGATATTGGTTCTAATCAGCATGATGAGATGAATCAGGTGTACTAAGTTTCATTTTTCTAGATCAAAGGGTTCAAAAGTTATAACCATTTCAATGTTGAATTTTTGAACTGCTGGTGGCGCTATAGAGTTGGACCTAGAGACTCAAAAATTGCTACAATTACTTTTCATTACCATCACTACAAGTGTGCCAAATTTCATCATTTTCCTATGTATGGTTCATAGGGCTGCCATAGACTTCAAGAGGAGGAAGAAGAATAATAATAATAATAATAAATATAGCTGCAAGCAGCAATACGGGGCCAAGCCCCTGAAGGGGCTGTAGTGCAATGTGGAACCAGAAGAGCAAAAACATCAGAAATTAAATGTACATGTAAATGTACATCAAGCAGAGCAAGTACTGTAAGCACAGCAGCACAGCAAACATTTAAGCACCAACAGCAGTGTGGAGCCAGAAGAACAAAAAGAGCAGAAATTGAATATCCATGTAAATGTACATCAAGCACAGCAAGCATTTAAGCACCAACAGCAGTGCAGAGCCAGAATGAATTGAAATGAAAACCTTATACCCAATTTTAAAGTTGCCCCACACAGGATTCAAACCCACGACCTGAATTGTTCGGGATTCATGACACGTGGTTTAGCAACTTGCGCCACTCAGAGGACAGAAGATGCAGAGGAGAGGCTTCAGAGTAAGATTAAGCACAAAAAAATCATGTTAACCAGATTAGCATGCTAAAATAGCTTAATGCTAATGTAGATTATGGTTAACCTGATATCTGAAGAGCCACATTAGAAAGAATGGCATTTGGTTAGCATTTTAACCAATGATTATGCTAAGCTAACTAGCATAATGCAACAAACACAAGCTAGGTCAACTTTCGAGACAAATATCTCGAGAACGGTAGAGAATATCACAAATCTGTTCACTCACTTCTGTGTGGCTCAGTCCAAAGAACATCTGATCAAATTTTGGGCAAAATTGAGCAAAATTTAAAGGAGGAGTAGCGAAAAAACTGTTTTTCATTTGCTCCAATTTGGCGGACAGTCACATTGTTGGAAAATGACAAATGAGATATCGTCAGAATCTGCATAAGCCACGGAACATAATGACATAAAGAAATCAAAATTTGAACAATGTTTTCAAAAGTTATAAGCGTTTTTGCATAAGACCTTATATCTCTGGAACACTAGGTGGCGCTGTGTTCAATCTTCTCATGGACCTTCAGGACATTGTGTCGATGATCCATACTAAATTTTGTGAAGATATGTCAAAGAGTTTAAAAGTTATTGCAAACTATGACAAAATTCAAAATGGCGGACACGTGGTTCATCCGATTTTGGATAATTCGGTATCCACGGATTCGACATGATGCAAGGAATCCATAGATACCACATTTATGATTTTCTGACAAACTGTTCAAAAGTTATTGTCCAAAATATCTATTTTTCATATCTCATGACCCGTAGGTGGCGCTGTTCCCAACTTTGGCATGGAACCTCAGATCATGCTTCCGATGAAGCGTACCAATTGTCATTTCGAGTGATCAAAGTTTGGCTGAGATACAGCCTCTTAGCCAATTTTGGGTGGACCTCGGTAAGTTTGCGACATCATAACTTTTTTTTTTCCAGTATAGCAAAAAATTCTGTTCAGTCATTTCTATGCGGCTCAGTCCAAAGATCATTTGAGCAAATTTTGGAGAAAATTGGACAAATTTTGAAGGAGGAGTAGCGAAAAAACTGGATACTGTACTTTTCAAAATGGCCACTACTGTAATGGGCGGAGTCCTAATGTAAGGTATTGGTTGTGATCAGCATGATGAGTGGAATCAGGTGTACTAAGTTTCATGTCTCTAGATCAAAGGGTTCAAAAGTTATAACCATTTCAATGTTGAATTTTTGAACTGGTGGTGGCGCTATGGAGTTGGTGCTGGAGACTCAAAAATTGGTCCAATTACTATTCATTACCATCACTAGAAGTGTACCAAATTTCATCATTTTCCTATGTACGGTTCATAGGGCTGCCATAGACTTCCATTGGCGGAAGAAGAAGAATATTGTTATTCTGACAATTCCAATTACTAATATAGCTGCAAGCAGCAATACGGGGCCAAGCCCTGCAAGGCAGAGCAAGCAACAGCCGCTGTAGCGCAATGCGGAGCCAGAAGAGCAAAACATCAGAAATTTAATGTACATCAAGCACAGTAAGCACATCAATTACAGCAGCACAGCTAGCATTTAAGCACCAACAGCAGTGCAGAGCCGGAAGGAATTTAAATTATTATTTTATACACAATTTCAAAGTCGCCCCACACTGGTCTCGAACCCACGACCACAATGGTTCGGGATTCATGACGCATGGTTGAACCACTTGCGCCACCCAGAGGACATGTTTTACAAAGCTGCAGAGGAGAGGCTTCAGTGTGTGAATGAGCACACAAAATCATGTTAACGAGATTAGCATGCTAAGCTAACTTAATGCTAATATAGCTTATGATGTGGTACATCCAATGCTGGCAAAATAGATATCCTCAGATTCGACATGACGCAAGGAATCGATAGACACCAATTTTATGATTTTGTGACAAACTGTTCACAAGTTACAGCCTCTGAACCAATTATGGGTTGACCTCATTAAGTTTGCGACATCATAACTTTTTTTTTCCAGTATAGCAAAAAAATCGGGGACAGTACTTTTATGCGGCTCAGTCCGAAGATCATTTGAGTACATGTTTGGACAAAATTAGACCAATTTTGAAGGAGGAGTAGCGAAAAAACTGTTTTACATTCACTCCAATATGGCGGCCAGTCACATTGTTGATAAATAACATATGAGATATCGTTGAAATCGGCATAAGCCAAGGAATATATTGACATAAAGAAATCAAATTTCAAGCAATGTTAGCAAAAGTTATAAGCGTTTTTTCAAAAAACAATGATATCTCTGGAACACTAGGTGGCGCTGTGATCAAATTTCTCAGGTACCTTCGGGCCATGCTAATGATGATCCATACCAAATTTGGTGAAGAAATTTCAAATAGTTTAAAAGATATTGCAAATTATGACATCATTCAAAATGGCGGACACGTGGTACATCCCATCATGGCAAAATCGATATCCACGGATTTGTCATGACCCAAGGAATCGATAGACACCAAGTTTATAATTTTCTGACAAACTGTTCATAAGTTATTGGCCAAAATATGCATTTTCCATATCTCATGACCCGTAGGTGGCGCTGTTCCCAACTTTGGCATGGAACCTCAGATCATGCTTCCGATGAAGTGTACCAATTTTCGTTTCGATTGATCAAAGTTTGGCCGAGCTATAGCTTCTGAACCAATTTTGGGTCGACCTCGTTAAGTTTGCGACGTCATAACTTTTGATCAGAGAAGAATAAAAAAAATCGGGGACAGTACTTTTATGCGGCTCAGTCCGAAGATCATTTGAGTACATGTTTGGACAAAATTAGACCAATTTTGAAGGAGGAGTAGCAAAAAAACTGCATACTGTACTTTTCAAAATGGCCACTACTGTAATGGGCGGAGTCTTAATGTAAGATATTGGTTCTAATCAGCATGATGAGATGAATCAGGTGTACTAAGTTTCATTTTTCTAGATCAAAGGGTTCAAAAGTTATAACCATTTCAATGTTGAATTTTTGAACTGCTGGTGGCGCTATAGAGTTGGACCTAGAGACTCAAAAATTGCTACAATTACTTTTCATTACCATCACTACAAGTGTGCCAAATTTCATCATTTTCCTATGTATGGTTCATAGGGCTGCCATAGACTTCAAGAGGAGGAAGAAGAATAATAATAATAATAAATATAGCTGCAAGCAGCAATACAGGGGCCAAGCCACTGTAGCACAGTAGGGCTGTAGCGCAATGCGGAGCCAGAAGAGCAAAAACAGCAGAAATAGAATGTACATGAACAGATGGGTTCAGAGGTACAGATAGGATAAAATCAAAATGAACAGAAGTTCTGATGAGAATGAACACAGAATGTAGAAAAAAAAAACACTTATTTCTAATCCCAGTGTTAGAAACATTAGTACAGCTCTTACCTAGATAATAAAGGAGTTCAAATGACAATTTTATACACAATTTCAAAGTCGCCCCACACTGGTCTCGAACCCACGACCGGAATGGTTCGGGATTCATGACGCATGGTTGAACAGATTGCGCCACCCAGAGGACTTGTTTTACAAAGCTGCAGAGGAGAGGCTTCAGTGTAAGAATAAGCACACAAAATCATGTTAACGAGATTAGCATGCTAAGCTAGCTTAATGCTAATGTAGCTTATGGTTATCCTGATAGCTGAAGAGCCACATTAGAAAGAATGGCATCTGGTTAGCATGCTAACCAATTATTATGCTAAGCTAACTAGCATAAGGCAACAAACACAGGCTAGGTCAACTTTGGAGATGAATATCTCGGGAACGGTAGCGAATATCAAAAATCTATTCAGTCATTTCTGTGCGGCTTGGTCCAAAGATCATCTGAGCGATCATTGGGCAAAATTTAGCAAGATTTGAAGGAGGAGTAGCGAAAAAACTGTTTACCATTTGCTTCAATATGGCGGACAGTCACATTGTTAGAAAATGACAAATGAGATATTGTCGGAATTGGCATAAGCCAAGGAACATAATGACATAAAGCAATCAAAATTTGACCAATGTTTTCAAAAGTTATAAGCGTTTTTGCAAAATACCTTATACCTCTGGAACACTAGGTGGCGCTGTGTTCAACGTTCTCAGGTACCTTCAGGCCATGCTAATGATGATCCTTACCAATTTTGGTGCCGATATGTCAAATACTTAATAAGATATTGCAATTTATGACAAAAATCAAAATGGTGGACAAGTGGTTCATTGAATCCTGGCAAAATCAGTATCCATGGATTCAGCATGACCCAAGGAATCCATAAATACCAAATTTATGATTTTCTGACAAACTGTTCAAAAGTTATTGGCCAAAATAGCCATTTTCCATATCTCATGACCCGTAGGTGGCGCTGTTCCCAACTTTGGCATGGAACCTCAGGGCATACTTCCGATGACGTGAATCAATTTTCGTTTCGATTGATCAAAGTTTGGCCGAACTATAGCTTCTGAACCAATTTTGGGTCGACCTCGTTAAGTTTGCGACATCATAACTTTTTTTTTCCAGTATAGCAAAAAAATCGGGGACAGTACTTTTATGCGGCTCAGTCCGAAGATCATTTGAGCACATGTTTGGACAAAATTAGACCAATTTTGAACGAGGAGTAGCAAAAAAACTGCATACTGTACTTTTCAAAATGGCCACTACTGTAATGGGCGGAGTCTTAATGTAAGATATTGTTTCTGATCAGCATGATGAGATGAATCAGGTGTACTAAGTTTCATTTTTCTAGATCAAAGGGTTCAAAAGTTATAACCATTTCAATGTTGAATTTTTGAACTGCTGGTGGCGCTATAGAGTTGGTCCTAGAGACTCAAAAATTGCTACATTTACTATTCATGGCCATCACTACAAGTGTGCCAAATTTCATCATTTTCCTATGTACGGTTCATAGGGCTGCCATAGACTCCCATTTGCGGAAGAAGAATTGTTATTCTGACAATAACAATTGCTAATATAGCTGCAAGCAGCAATACGGGGCCAAGCCCTGCAAGGCAGAGCAAGCAACAGCCGCTGTAGCGCAATGCGGAGCCAGAAGAGCAAAACATCAGAAATTTAATGTACATCAAGCACAGTAAGCACATCAATTACAGCAGCACAGCTAGCATTTAAGCACCAACAGCAGTGCAGAGCCGGAAGGAATTTAAATTATTATTTTATACACAATTTCAAAGTCGCCCCACACTGGTCTCGAACCCACGACCACAATGGTTCGGGATTCATGACGCATGGTTGAACCACTTGCGCCACCCAGAGGACATGTTTTACAAAGCTGCAGAGGAGAGGCTTCAGTGTGTGAATGAGCACACAAAATCATGTTAACGAGATTAGCATGCTAAGCTAACTTAATGCTAATATAGCTTATGATGTGGTACATCCAATGCTGGCAAAATAGATATCCTCAGATTCGACATGACGCAAGGAATCGATAGACACCAATTTTATGATTTTGTGACAAACTGTTCACAAGTTACAGCCTCTGAACCAATTATGGGTTGACCTCATTAAGTTTGCGACATCATAACTTTTTTTTTCCAGTATAGCAAAAAAATCGGGGACAGTACTTTTATGCGGCTCAGTCCGAAGATCATTTGAGTACATGTTTGGACAAAATTAGACCAATTTTGAAGGAGGAGTAGCGAAAAAACTGTTTTACATTCACTCCAATATGGCGGCCAGTCACATTGTTGATAAATAACATATGAGATATCGTTGAAATCGGCATAAGCCAAGGAATATATTGACATAAAGAAATCAAATTTCAAGCAATGTTAGCAAAAGTTATAAGCGTTTTTTCAAAAAACAATGATATCTCTGGAACACTAGGTGGCGCTGTGATCAAATTTCTCAGGTACCTTCGGGCCATGCTAATGATGATCCATACCAAATTTGGTGAAGAAATTTCAAATAGTTTAAAAGATATTGCAAATTATGACATCATTCAAAATGGCGGACACGTGGTACATCCCATCATGGCAAAATCGATATCCACGGATTTGTCATGACCCAAGGAATCGATAGACACCAAGTTTATAATTTTCTGACAAACTGTTCATAAGTTATTGGCCAAAATATGCATTTTCCATATCTCATGACCCGTAGGTGGCGCTGTTCCCAACTTTGGCATGGAACCTCAGATCATGCTTCCGATGAAGTGTACCAATTTTCGTTTCGATTGATCAAAGTTTGGCCGAGCTATAGCTTCTGAACCAATTTTGGGTCGACCTCGTTAAGTTTGCGACGTCATAACTTTTGATCAGAGAAGAATAAAAAAAATCGGGGACAGTACTTTTATGCGGCTCAGTCCGAAGATCATTTGAGTACATGTTTGGACAAAATTAGACCAATTTTGAAGGAGGAGTAGCAAAAAAACTGCATACTGTACTTTTCAAAATGGCCACTACTGTAATGGGCGGAGTCTTAATGTAAGATATTGGTTCTAATCAGCATGATGAGATGAATCAGGTGTACTAAGTTTCATTTTTCTAGATCAAAGGGTTCAAAAGTTATAACCATTTCAATGTTGAATTTTTGAACTGCTGGTGGCGCTATAGAGTTGGACCTAGAGACTCAAAAATTGCTACAATTACTTTTCATTACCATCACTACAAGTGTGCCAAATTTCATCATTTTCCTATGTATGGTTCATAGGGCTGCCATAGACTTCAAGAGGAGGAAGAAGAATAATAATAATAATAATAATAAGAAAACTAACAGATACAATAGGTGCCATAGCCCCTTCGGGGCTTGGCCCCTAAATATAGCTGCAAGCAGCAATACAGGGGCCAAGCCCTGAAGCAGCAGCAACTCTCCCCATCACTCCCCTCCCTGCCCCTCTCCTGATCCCTGCCCCTCTCCTGACCCCTGCCCCTCTCCTGCCCCCTCTGCCCCTCTCCTGCCCTTCCTTGAATTTTTGAACTGGTGGTGGCGCTATAGAGGTGGTCCTAGAGACTCTAAAATTGGTCCAATTGCTATTCATTACAATCACTACAAGTGTGCTAAATTTGAAAAAAAAAAAAAACAGCTGTTTTAGTAGTACAAGTGAAAATGAACTCAATATGAAGATGTTTTATATAAATTTGCTGCATGTTATATTTATGGAGATCCTTTCTCAGATACACATCATGTGTGGAACTAAAACAACTTTTCCACCACTTAAGGCCACAGTACCTCTTCAGTCTGGACATGTGCCACACAGGAATCGAACCCACGACCGTAATGGTTCGGGATTCATGACACATGGTTTAACAACTTGCGCCACTCAGAGGACGTAAATTTCAAAGCTGCAGAGGAGAGGCTTCAGTGTAAGAATAAGCACACAAAAACATGTTAACGAGATTAGCATGCTAAGCTAGCTTAATGCTAATGTAGCTTATGGTTATCCTGATAGCTCTAGAGCCACATTAGAAAGAATGGCATCTGGTTAGCATGCTAACCAATTATTATGCTAAGGTAACTGGCATAAGGCAACATACACAGGCTAGGTCAAATTCGGAGATGAATATCTCAGGAACGGTAGCGAATATCAAAAATCTGTTCAGTCATTTCTGTGCAGCTCAGTCCAAAGAACATCTGATCAAATTTTGGACAAAATTGAGTAAGATTTGAAGGAGGAGTAGCGAAAAAACTGTTTTTCATTTGTTCCAATATGGCGGATAGTCACATTGTTGGAAAATGACAAATGAGATATCGACGGAATCGGCATAAGCCAAAGAATGTAATGACATAAAGAAATCAAAATTTGAACAATATTTACAAAAGTTATAAGCGTTTTTACAAAAGACCTTATATCTCTGGAACACTAGGTGGCGCTGTGCTCAATCTTCTCATGTACTTTCAGGACATTGTGTCGATGATCCATACTAAATTTTGTGAAGATATGTCAAATAGTTTAAAAGTTATTGCAAATTATGACAAAATTCAAAATGGCGGACACGTGGTACATCCCATCCTGGCAAAATCGGTATGCATGGATTTGGCATGACCCAAGGAATCCATAGATACCACATTTATGATTTTCTGACAAACTGTTCAAAAGTTATTGACCAAAATAGCTATTTTCCATATCTCATGACCCGTAGGTGGCGCTGTTCCCAACTTTGGCACGGACCCTCAAACAATGCTTCCAATCAAGTGTATCAATTTTTGTTTCGATTGATCAAACTTTGGCCGAGATACAGCCTCTACACCAATTTTGGGTCAACCTCATTAAGTTTGCGACATCATAACTTTTGAACAAAGATGAATAAAAAAAATCTGTTCAGTCATTTCTATGCGGCTCAGTCCAAAGATCATTTGAGCAAATTTTGGACAAAATTGGACAAATTTTGAAGGAGGAGTAGCGAAAAAACGGAATACTGTACTTTACAAAATGGCTACTACTGTAATGGGCGGAGTCTTAATGTAAGCTATTGATTTTGATCACCATGATGAGATGAATCAAGTGTACTAAGTTTTATTTCTCTAGATCAAAGGGTTCAAAAGTTATAACCATTTCAATGTTGAATTTTTGAACTGGTGGTGGCGCTATAGAGTTGGTCCTAGAGACACCAAATTTGGTCCAATTACTATTCATGGCTATCTCTACAACTGTGCCAAATTTCATCATTTTCCTATGTACGGTTCATAGGGCTGCCATAGACTTCCATTGGCGGAAGAAGAAGAAGAAGAAGAAGAAGAAGAATAATAATAATAAGAAAACTAACAGATACAATAGGTGCCTTGCCCCTTCGGGGCTTGGCCCCTAATAAGAAAACTAACAGATACAATAGGTGCCATAGCCCCTTCGGGGCTTGGCCCCTAATGACACAACTAAGTGTCTAAGATCTGTGCTTAAAGTCGCAGTTTTAAAATCACAGTTTTATGCATTCTTGTTTGAGGCTGTTTTTACGCTGACAAAACGATCTCTTCAAAATGAAATTTTCTTCCAGGAAAATGGATTATAACATGGATGATTCATCTTGCGCTCACAAAATTATTGTCCAGTAACATTCTCTCTAGAAATAGAAAGTCCCTCCTCCTAAAACAACTTACTTCTGACTACCAATAACAAGTAACAAATCATGCTCATGGCTTAAAAGGGCTTTATATCTCTAACTTCCTGTTTTAATGGGAAATGTCAACACAGGTAGGACATCTGAATTCACTATACTGAATCGTTTTGTTGAGCTACCTGCCTTGCCTTGAAAATTAATATTTACGTACATTTTAATAACTCTCACCATCAAGCAATAAGATTTATCATTTGGCAGATTAAAGATGTATTTTGATTGTTTTTGCTAGCTTGGAAAATATAGGAAATGCTAGTTGCTCAAAGAGCAATGGGTTTTATGTTCCTCTGCTGAATTCCCACCAGATCTTCTACTCTCTCCCACTCAAAACAGCCCCCGATACATATTGCTGCCTTAAAAAAAAAAAAAGACCCTCGGGCCAAGAATGGCAGTTCCTTGAAGAATGAACTCATCTGAACAGCAAGGCAAATACATAAATCAAACGTTAAAAAAAATACCGACAAAGTCTACAGGCACTGCAGAAACCGTCTTCGCTGTTTCTAATTTCATTGCCAAATGTGTTTTATGCAGAATACAAATCTTGTGACTTTTTTGCCATAACTTGACAGCTGTTGGGATTTTATATATATATATATATATATATATATATATATATATATATATATATATATATAGAATCTCCTCCAAACATCTGTTCTTTGGTATTTAGAATGCAGTAAGAGTTTTGACAGACTTGTCTGAGAGAGAAACATGGCTGTGAAAAACTTTAAATCTAACCACACCTGTCCACACACTGTGTGTATATTTGGGAAATGACATCTGTTAAATCTCTATATGAAAGTAGTCAGCAACTGTGCCACTTAGCATTGGTTATTTACCCGTTGACATCCCCTGAAGTGTTACCTGTATGTTGTTTATTCATGCGATGACAGCGAATTCACGAGGGGAAGTCTGAGTGCTGGTTTACCAGAACAGCAAAAGCTTTAGGCTACATCCTTATCCCATCCCTCGATCCCCTCGCAGCCGCACACAATAACTTATAACTGTAAACGTCCCGTTGAAAATGTGTTCCTGCCGTCCCGGCTCACCATGATATGTGGCAAGACATCGTTTTTTACAGCTCACCTCTGCTCCTGCATCTTAATGAGTTGGCTTCTCTGTCAACGGCCAGGCCAAGATTCTCGTGTCAACTCGTCCGAGTCCTGCGAAGTACCTCTCTGCTCTTTAATTGAATCTTCCACCCACTCTCCTCCCCCTCTGGCTCTCTTCAGTTGCGAGCGAGCCAAGGGTGTGTTTAAGTGTTAATTTGTCAACGGCGCTGGGGTGGCGTCAGGTTGGCTGTGTTGGCATTGGTGCGACGGGCACACAGCAGGAACAGATGGAGTTCAGATGTGGCTTCTTAATCGTGCACATAAATGCTGCCATTGTCACTGTTTGAGGACAGCTCTTCAAGTTGCATTTGCCTAATTCTGATCACACATTTACAGTAGCTTTTTGCATTGATTTGAAGTTTACCTAATTTCTTTCTTTTGGAAATTAATACAAATATTATAATTATAATAAAAAAAATATATTATTTAATTAAATTAAGTTATATAATTAAATTATAAAAAAAATATATAGACCAATTAAAAAAAAAAAAAGTAAAAACTTTTTATTTCTAAGTTACATATCTATTTCAGGCTAGTTTAGTTGGTATAGATATATATATATATATATATAAGATGCGTATATTTCTTTGATTTAATTTTTTTTTTAAATACACTTAATCAAATATTCAAATAGTTTCATAGGAACTATCTGTTTGTATATAAAAAATGTGTATTCATGTTTGGGGAAAACAGGCATAATGACCGTTACAAAATAATCATTTTTAATAATATGAATACATATTTATAAAAATACATTTATTCAATAAATGTACAGTATTGTTGCTATTTTATAAAAAATGATATTAAGAGGGATTTAGGGACAGGAACACCCCTTGCCGTAATAAAACAATTGTAATGTATGCTTTATTGGAGCACCACCATATTCCCTATCATCTCCAGTCTGCTCTGCCTCTGAGGCTCTGATTGTCAAAATTCCAGAAAATACTCATTGAAGTGAGAGAAGCTTCTCTTTGTCACATAGGGCTCCATATCCTCAATAAAAATGACCAGACCTTGATCAGTTCACACAACGCCTCCATCTACCTCCCTTGATACTGTACACAAGCCCGCAGTGATTTTCCTGCATAGTTTTAGTTACTTGTACACTTGATTGTTTTCATTGTAACTGCCCTTTTGGGGTTGTAACACCAACTTTGAAGGCTTTAACTTCTCTATTTGAGCCTAATATGGATGTCTAGATCTAGGTTGATATTATAATCAAAATAAATTTGACATCGAAGAGCTTAAGATTTCATCCTCAGGGAGATTCCTTGAGATATGCCACAATATATGGATGCCTAATTGCAATGCCCGCCTCTGCACCACATATCCTCCCATGAACACAATAATGCATGATAAATGTACTCCGAGTGCAGATGTGCTGTTTGTGAGCATGTGCCTTGTTTTTCTTCCCTGTGTATTTCTATAGCAACTCGTATTGGCGTGATAAAAGTCGAACCTTGAATCTGGAACACCTGGCTTTGAGTTATTTATTGAATCAGCATCTTCTGATCAGCCACTAGACCTTCATGTTTCCCTCTCTCCTCTTCCTCCTCTGAAGGGTCTCATTATTAAACTCTTTGAACCAGCTCTGTAACAAAAGCAGTCATTGCAGAGGCAAAAGCAGAAGGGATATTTTTGCTTGTGCTTTTACCCACTTTGATATATGTGAAATAGTGAACAAAAGCAGATTACTGAAAGACAATCCTACAGCCAATATGGACTTGTAACTATGTTCAAAAAGACAGCATGACTGCCATTTAACTACTTCATGAGTCATTTTGTAGCTGGCAAGCTGTTTCGTCAAAAGCTTACTATATATGTGTGTTTTCATTGACATTTTAAGTTGTGCACCTCTCAGTTGTTTTACTTGAATTTGAATGATTTACATACATTTTTGAGGTTTTGTTTGTACTAATATCTTACTCAACACATAGATAAGTGTAGATATTCGATTCATTGCGATTCTCTTCATTTTAAATAATTTTTCTGCTAATGCTGTAAATTATACATGCTGTTTGGCTGAAGGTGGCTTGTTGCTGAAGAACTTTTCCTTTGACTGGTTTATAACCTGTGAACACAAAACCTTGAACAGCATATCAAGTTTGATCACCCAATTACTGAAACTTTAGTTTATAACTTTAGAAAACCTTCATTTTGCTTTCAGTGTTTCGGTAAAAATTCATTTCGATGTATTGTTTCAGGAATTGAGCATCATTAGCTGTGTCCGAAATCACCCCCATACCTTCAAATAGGTAATTATTTGAGAGCACAGCCATTTGTAGTGGTGTCTGAAACCATAGTAGATGCTATTGAGTGCGCTCACTCAGTCCCACAAAGTGGACTATATAAGTGGAGTAATGTAGGGAATAGTGAATGAGAGTATAGGGCGATTTTGCCACAGCCATTGCTTGCACTGTATGTTTTGAGCCATATATTTGCGAATCGGACTACACTGTTTTGTGTGCTACGTGTGAAGAAGTGTATGTTCTATTATACACTTTTTTTTTTTTTTTTTACTGGTCTGAAAATGTAGTTTTGAATGTGTGTGGTTTGGTGGTGTTCAGAAGAATTCAGACACCCACCCCCTCTGGACTGAACAAAAATTGCTTTCTAGTGGGACTGAAACTAGTAGCAGAAAACAGTAACTATAGCTGGCAGTCAGCATACGAGCAAACTAATGGTGAATTAATACAAAACAGCATAAAAGAGAACCATTAAGTGAATAAATGGGCGAGCTGATACGCTTGACTTGAAATGCTAGGGACAAGCAAACTTGTTTAAAAGGGGGATAGATGTGTCTGGTGAATCAGTGCAGCTAACAGATCCTTTTAAGGCACATTTAATTGTGCTAGCTGGATTATTCAGAACAATTTTTACAACATGCGATGCTGGGTCTTCCGTGTAATCCATCGTTTAGCAGCATGTTGGCAATTAAAACTAGGAGCAGTGGCCTTACTGACCATTTTGAGAAACTAGATCACTTCTAAATTTAACCGAGTCTCAGAGGTCAATTTGCATTAATGTGTAGGGATGCATGGGCGAAAACTGTAAACTCCTTTTAGCTTGCTCAGATTTGAAGGCAGGGATCTCTGAGGTGGAAATAACTGAGGCAGGACATCGGAAAGACCAAGCATGTCTGTCTGGATGTGTGTGGAAGTGTGTAATACTAGTTCCCTATATGATGTCAATTCAGTATACAGTGAACATAAATTTGGAGATTATTAAGGGCCTTGATACATTAAACACTCGGACAATGATAATTGCAATTGGGCTGTTACCCATTAAAACATAGCTGGTATTTATGTTTTCATTTTAGCTGTTAAAAAAAAGTACAGCACCGTTATGCAATATGTGCTTGTCCTACATTTTTATTTAAATATTTTTTTTTTTGTACATGCATAGCTTTCATATTTTTTTTAATAAGCTGCAGGACATACATAAATGAACAAATAAAAATTACGATGAGGTAGAGGTCTGCACAGGCTTTAAACTTAAGCCCGAACCCGGCCCGTACCCGAAATCATTTAACCCGACCTGAACATTACGGTTATATTTTAAGTCCGAGCCCGACCCGAACCCGAGGTCCGTTTCTCACAGTAAATACCTTCTTTTTTTTCCAATATGCTGTATTTTATGATTGCTTGTAACTATAATAAAAAAAGATTTAGGCTACATGTACAAACATCTTTTCACCAAGGCACAACGGCCCCCTCATCAGTCAGCACACAAGAAAAAAAAAGAGAAAAAGCACGGACTTATTAATTACGAAACTTTGATGTGGTTGAACAGGTGAAACAGTCACAAATTCCTCTGGAACTCAAACATTAAACTTCAAAACAAAGTTTGCGCAGTTGCACAACTATATCCTTCTCAGTACGAGTTATGAAGGAAGAGAACAGCATTGCGAGTTGATTGTTTCAGCGCCATCTTCTGATTGTGGTGTTATGACTGAAATAGCGTGCACGGGAGCACATGCGCAAAACAGTTTTGTAAAATGATATATTAAAAAAAGCTCCCATGCGCACTATTTCGGTCACAACACCGCAATCAGAGGAGGACGGCTGAAACTGCGCACGTAACCTACTTTCTCTCTCGCGTGCTCATATAATTACGATCACAACAAGCAGCCAAGCACACGGCACGCAAACTATATGTATAGCCTATATAGTTTTTCTAAGTTACAAACCCGAACCCGACCCGAACCCGAGGCTATTCATTAAACATTAACCCGAACCCGGGTAGCAGACCTCTGCGATGAGGGTCTTTTTAATCTTGTTATAACAACTGATGAAATCATGCACACTAGTGACAACAAAATAAAATCAGACAGAAAAAAAAGACTGTCTACATTTACACTTGTACTCTTATTATTTGAAAGTCTTCAGAAATCATGACATCTCTGGCAAGTTATTTATTTATTTTTTATTTTATGATAATTTGGGATCAGTACACTGGAATGATTTTGCAAATGGGACAATCCTAAAAAATGTACAAGTTCACTATTAAACTAGAGAGTAGACTGACACAGGCCCCTTATTTTCGCAAATATTCATGATAGTTGTTTTTTTTTTGCTGGCTCAGTGTAACTTTTATTGCCTTAATCTTTACTCTTTTTTATTTTATTTTTTAAAGTGTGGTGTCACTAAACAGCATCTTGTCACTGATTTGACTAAAAGGTTCTGTTGAGATTGAGAAGTATGTAATATTTTTCCTCTTTTTATCAGCATAGCGTTTTTCACCTTAATGAAGGGAAAAAAAATCTTGTCATTTAATAAATGCATTCTGGTCTTAGCCTGATTTTCTTCACAGGGTGCCAGAAACAGCATTCAAATTTGCTCATTACAACTGAAACCACAAGAGCTGCTGGGAGTTTACAACAATCCATGACCCTGTGAGAAAGGACCCGAGTGCAGTACTAAATTTAGAATCAGATATGAGTTCAAAGCAAGACTAATAGCACCAAAACTCTCAGAACACATTGTGGAGCTATGCTAGATGAGAGAAACCTGAGAGGGTATAAATACACAAGAGTGAATGATTAAACAAGTGATCAGTGAACGTTACACATGACATTGGCGTATCTTGCGGTAGGAAGGCAACAAGACATGTCTGAATTCAGTGCTTGTCATCTGGTCTGTTTTGAATGTAATATCCCACAATCATGTGCATGCTTGATTGGTGGAATGAATTAACAGTGTCTGAAGAAAGGAGAAAATGTATTTAGAAATGTCAACAGAAAAAAAATCCTCTTATGACTCCACTTCTGGAGTGTGGAGCATTGTAGCCACTAAATATCCACTTGGTAATTAACACCCACTTGAAATTGTTCTAGATCATTAGACATGATGTTATCGTGCCTAGGAAAGCTTGTCTAGAAGCTGTCTGGTTAGGCATTGACTGACTGGGCAGAAAGGTAGTTGGCTTAGGTTTTGGACACAGCCCTGGGCTAAAACAAGAAGTTCAAAATAAAGGGCCGACATAAAAAGAGAGAAAAGAAACTCTGGAATGTTACTCTTTCACTTATTGACGGTATGTGTTGTTTTAACCTTTCTAGAATTGAGACATCCAGTTCATTTTATTGAATTTTGTTTTGGCTGAATCAAAATGCAGGTCTGTCAAAATGTGTGTTCATTTCATCATTCAGAAACATTAGTGTAAAATAGTTAGTTACTTTATAATTATTAACTTGTGTAGCTATCTTTCAGTGTAACTTTGTTACTGTAGTGACTATTTGAAATTGAGTAGGTTGTGGTTAGGTTGTTTTTTGGTTCATACCGTGATTCATGGCCTTCAAGAGGTTTGTTGGATTTTGAGTTAATCCAATGATTGGATCAAGGATTCCATTTGTGACTATGGAAGTTTATTTCTGGCATAACACTGGCATTAGAAAATGTGAAATAAATAAATAGTTGATTAGGTAATTCATTATTATTCCAAACATTTTATAGTATACCTCTATTACCTTTTATAAGTATTAACAATTAAATTAAAAAGGTTAAAATATTTTGTTAAAATTCAATGTTTATTAAAAATTTGATGCTTTAATAAACACAGAATTTTACCAGACTTATGAAGTCATTCAAATATAGCTAAAACATCTTCCCTTTAATGCTGTAATTTCTACAGTGTTGCTGAAAGCCAGTTTTCTCCAGAGTGAACTGAGTGATCACTTATACTGACCGAACAGTACAGTACATTGGAGACTGTGAAATAAATAGGTTTACATCCTTTTCATCCTGATATCAGCCTTTCAAATCCTTACAGAATCTCATAATGCCAATCCCCTTGACAGAGCATGTGCTTCTCTAATTTCTTTTATTTCATTGCTGTCTCACTGGCACATTATAAAAGTGTTCATGATATTAATTTCAAAGCATGCAATCATGATTACCTGACCAGAGAGTATTAGCAGCATCTAAAAACTGGCCTTTTGGCTTCAAGCTATTGGAAACAATGTTTCATAGATTCAATCCATGCTTATGTGATCTTTACACACTGGAATAGCTAGTTATTGCTGCAGAGCAGTCCAGAAGGAAAGCTTTAGAGCTGTTATGTAATTTGATATTTACATATAGTACATGCGCACATAGACTGGTAAGATTTTGAAAGAAGTTTCTCGTGCTCAGCAAGACTGCATTTATTTGATTAAAAACTAAAAACTAAAAAAACTAAAAACTAATAAATGTAAAATATTACACAGAGGTGCTGTTTTCTATTTTGATATATTTTGAAATGTATACTTAACTCCTGTGTTGGTACATCTACAGATGTCAAGTATAGTGCCACATCAACTGAAGTTTCATTCAAAATGCTGTGGTGTTTTGCAGTTGTTGTCAGAGCAATGCGATGTGTCATTCCTAGAATTGTCGGATCAACAAATTAAAGTGCACCAGAGCATTTACTAGCATGATTTTGAATACATTAATACAAATGATGAGGGGAAACAGCTCAATGCATTTGGGAAAATTAAAATGCCGAGATGAAACAATACACAGACTAATGTTTATGAGAATCGCAGTGCATGAAGTCAAGAAAGTCGAGTACGTGCTCCATGTGAGGATCTTTATGCCCTCCGGTAACATCTGTACTGGACTTGCTATGGGAGCTGTGTAGTGTTTTTCCATCTGATATTTGAAATCATTTGGGTAGTACATTGCAAGTGAATACACCCCCACATATATCTCTCAAATAAAACATCCATATAGTGTTACAAAGATGGTCAGCATAGACTGGCCATCAATAATGGACAAATTTGGAAGAAATAAAAACATCTAACTGAGGTCCATTCGGTGCTGTTGTTGGATAGTAGCAGAAACATCTCAGTTCAGCATGTGCGACAGGCAGGGAGTCTTTTTTTTTTTTTTAGTTTTTCTCCCTTTGCCATCTCTAGTTCATGAATAATCATTGAGAAATGACCTCTTCAGGGTTTTTCAAATGTCTTGCCCTTTTCTCAGACGAGTACAGCACCCAGAGGTAACTGTGCAGATCCTTTGAGTATGGCTATACTGTCTTTACTCACCTTTTTCTCAAGGATGGTCTTTGCTCCTCCCATTCCTCCCCCCCTCTCCCCCTCTCTTCCTCACCTCTTCTTTCTACCCTACACAAATCATTGCTTTTTCAGAGGTTCTATAAAATATTTACAATGTGTGGGCAGGCCTCTTTCTTTGGGAATTTGGGCGAGGGAAAATAATTTTGAAGGCAAAGTCGTAAGAGGAGAAAGAAAGAATGAAAGAAAGAAAGAGGCAAAAAAGAAAAGGGAAGATAAGAGCCATGAAAGCCTTTCTAGCATTGTGTTTGGAATTTCAATGGCTCACTTTGGAACAACTCCTGAATATAAATAAATAAGCAGATACGCTGATAAAGTTTGCGATCCGTGGTTGTTGTATCTCCATGCTCTCTTCTTAAAGCCTCAGATCTAATCGATTCCAAGAAGATTCTCACTCTCTTCGGCTCTAAGGACACACTTCTTTTGTTTTCATGCTTCCATCTGTCACACCAGCTTCTTTCCTTCCACTTGAGGTTTTACATGTTACAGTATCATTGAGAATGAGAATATAATTTAATTTAATTACAGACCACTATCTGTTTTTCAGTAAAACGATTCGATGAAGAGGTGTTACTTCAGCTATAGGCACTGTTGGCCCTGTAGACCTTTCTCTTAAAACACACTTATCATGCTTTCATTAGCATGGAGTGGAAATGAATTGATGGAAATTACATTTTAAATATCTTTGTAGAATAAAATGGAAGACTCCTTTGTCTTACACACTACAATTTTTAAAGCTTGCATTGTATGTATATTAAATACACAATTAAATAATATTTTCACAGTCACTTGTAACATGTAAGCAGGGACGAGGCAGAGAGGGAATCCAGATGCAACCACAAGTTTTAATAGACAAACATAAACGTGAAATAATCCAGGAACAAAGGTGAAATCCACAAAGAGAAGGCAGGAGACTGGAGAACAACGACAGGAATACACAAACAGCAGTAGAAACATTAGACAAGACTTTTCAGGAAATGAATGTGAAAACCAGGATTATATGGGGTGAGCTCATAGACTGTAAAAAATATGGACAAAGCGTCTGTGACGTCACCCATAGACTTTCTGAAGAATGGTTTTGAGGCCGTTTATGGGGGGTATGGGCGGCGCCATCTTGGAAAATCTTGGGAAATCCAAACCCCGCCCACCTTCTGGCCAATCCATATATGGGTAAAGGACGCGAGTCCGGTTATTCTGCAAATGGAACAGCGCGCGTCACTCAGCTCGCTCTGCTACTCCGGTTATCTCTGTATGTATATTTTAGGCAACAATAAAACGAAATATGTTATAAAACACCACACTGCCTCTTTTCGTTTTCATTTAAAGAAATCTTAAACATTATAGCCACACAAATGTGGTTCAGGCAACGCGTATTGATATTCACTGCATATAACGTTAGCCTATTTATAACAAAACAAAATATAAAACACAACCCTGCCTCTTTTCGTTTAAATATAATATAAAAATATTAAACATTTTAATATGGTCCAGGCAATATGTGCATTTGTACTAAACAACAGATGTTGCAGTAAACAACATTACAGATCATCTTCGTTGTATTAAAATTTAAAATGACAAAACTCAACCCAGTCTCTTTTTGTTAAATTTCAGTTTTATCAATATTAGCCATTATAAAAGTATAAGTAAAAGGTACAAGAAGCTATACAAATAAAGCAAACAATTCAGTCAAACATATAAAGTCAGCGCCCTAACCATACAACGGTAAAGTTAAATAGCTTATAAAGTTATGAAACTTCACTTAGCCCTCAGCCAAAAAACAATTGGCCAGGGAACAAATGATAGATTCACAAGACCAAAAATCGCCCGTTAGATATACACAAGGCGAATTATATCTCATGTTTAACCACTACAGAGACGCCAGAGTCGGCGGCAAACGTCAGAACGACTAGCCGAGGAAAGGCTGTTCCAGGCGGGGTACATGAGCACCGAGCGCCCGGTGATCGCCTGCATCTCACAACCTGGATAAAATTTTCATAAATCTTTATAAATAAACCACAGATTTGAGCTTTAAACAACTACATTCTCGCCTGAAAAACTCTTAAAACTACATTTCATGATACAAAAACAGTAGTATTACATTTCAACTGTATATTAAAAAATGGCGCTTCTTATGTTGTCATTCTCCTTGGCGCAGTCTATGCTCGTTATCAGCTGTCAATCAAGCTGTCAATCAAAGTTAACCACGCCCTTATTTGTCATACATTTTATATCTAAATACGATCTAAACTAACGAGTTAGAAAAAAATTCACCCCCCTCACAGTTGTCAGGCACTCGGAACCTATCGAAAAATACAATAAAAGTCCATGGGACCAACCTGTAAAAACATGAATTTATGCTGTGAAAATGGACATTTTAGCATGGGGTCTATGGACATTTGCTCCCTTTTGGGACCTGCCCCTAGCGGATTTTCGATGTATTGCAGTTTTTCGCACTTCCGGGTAGGCTTCATTTTTCAGATTAGAATGTTGCCGCTTGGGTGAGCTAAACAAGGTAATGGCATACAGGTGGATGTGATCATGGCTGATTAGTCTGGACAAAGGATTATGGGGAATGGAGTCTGTGGATGTGTGGTGATTGTCCGGGTTGGAGTGTCCTCTGATAGTAATTCCTGGCACTCTCACTGGTGATCGTTACATCACTACAGCTTGATTGTAAATGACACACAATAAAATATTAGTATGATTTAGATTCATAAAAGGGTAAACAAACTCTGCGGGAAAGATTTATGGGCAAAATTGTTGGTTGTGGTGGAAATTATGAAAAAAGTTTAGAAATCATTTTCAACAAAAATATTGAAACGATTTCATGATAGTTTAAAATATGTAATAATTGGTGTTTTTATTGTGTATTTTCATATTTTAAGATTGAATGTCTGGGTCTAGGACAATGGATAAGCAATATAATCTGTATAAAAGTTTAAGACATTTTAATGTGCCCTTCTTATAACAAATAGTTGAAATCTGTTAGTTTTAATAAAAATCAACACCTGGGATATGTATCAGAAATATCTTAGTAACGTGTCCACATGGGTGTTCTGGGATGGCTCTAGCCACCCCTAAAATTTGATTAGCAAACTCAGGTTCTCCCCAAATTTATCCCATCTCCCAAATCAGAGGCTGGGCGTTCATATCTAAACCAGATACAGTCTTTTTGGTTTAATTAGAGTGGAAAGCATGTTGTTGTTTTTTTTCTAAAGCCAACAAATAGCAGTTAATGTGCAGCTGGTTGCCATCTGGCTTTAACTTAGCACCCTTTCTAGCTCATTTAGCACATAACCTTTTCTAAGACAAGCACATTATAAATCAGAGAAGCCACCCTTGAATGAGTCTGTGCCCCACGTGTAGCCTCAGTAAAAAATCTTGACATGCCATTGGTCTTTTCTTTTCATTTATTTGATAAGTAGGTCTTGGTTTAATTCTTTGGTGATTTCATTTTTTTTTTTTTTTTTTTTTTAACCATATCTGTTTTTTTCTAAAGGTTGGAGGGACGATGTACAACACTGGTCGCCATGTATCTCTCCGATTGGACAAAGAGCACCTGGTGAACATCTCGGGTGGACCAATGACGTACAGCAATCGTCTGGAGGAGATCAGGTTGCACTTTGGCAGCGAGGACGGACAGGGCTCTGAGCATCTCCTCAACGGCCAGGCTTTCTCTGGGGAGGTGAGCTTCTGAATCCTGTTAGTCTTGCGTCATGAGTGGGATACAGATCATCTGTAAAGCGCCAGTAGCTGCTAGTATTTGGCAGTCTATTGATCTTTTAAGGTCACAATCTAAGAGCAATGTGTAAAGACAGCAGGCCTCGTAGGTCAACGGCGGGTGTACGCTGAAAGCAAAACTCGATGGCGTAGGTTTTTATGCATCGACAAATAGTTACAGAGTGCCTCAGAGCACGCATTTCATGAAATGTTTAACATAGTTTGCATCAGATTGATACAGTAATGTTTGCACCCTGCTGAACAACATATCTTAAGATGCTAAAAAACTAAATCTATATTTTTGGCAGAAATAGTCCTAACTGTTTTGCTGATGACTTACTGTTCTCATTCTCCAATATAAGTAGTCTCCCACGAACAGAGCCATAACAGCGGAAAAAAGCATCTCAATTACACTCGCTGTGTACATTTAACATGCACTGCACTGCGGCCTCCATCATTTAGATAAAGTCACCAGTCAGTGAAGTCCTGACATTTCCCTTTGAGGGTAATAAGACCAACGATTTGTGTGGCAACAAACTAAGTGTGAGCTTGACAGGCAAATCCTCAGTAATTAATGATTATAATTGCTGCTTCTGCAAACCGCTGATCAATGCTCCAAACCAACACGTTTGTTGACACGTTTCCTGCCTGGAGTTTTCGCTGCAAAGTACGTCACCCGGACCGTTGGTCTGATTGGTTGAAGGACTATCCAATTGCGTACAGAGTCATTTGAACTATGCCCGTTGATCACGCCTCTTGTGCATTAGAAAATACAGAGCAGACTCCCCAGACTAATGTTCAATCTTAAAAGATTGAGCTTGGTCTGGTGATAGCCAGACTAACTAGATGGCCTTTTCCCAAACTATATCCTACATGAAAGGTTGAATCAATGCAGAACTTTAAATGATCTGGAATAGTGACAGTAAAGGCATTAATATGATCTCGCTTCAGTTCATAATTCCAAAGTACAGCCCAATTGGGCCTTAAGACACTGCAGTAGACTAATTATTACGATGAAAACTTAAGTAAAGTTTTATTATGAATAATATTAGTTATTTTTATGTGGGGTTGGGTTTTTCCCATGAAACACAGTTATTATTCAAAAATATTAATTCTGCTTGTAATAGTGAGTGAAAACATGTTGCATCTGAGGTTTTTCTTAAATAGACCTTTCGAAAATAAAATTAAAATTTTTTCCCTAAATATTGTTTTAATCACATAAAGCCAAATGCCATTTTATTGGTTATGAATAAAGTAAACCGATTTGTAAATAACATGCATCATCCTTGAAAATCTAGATTTTTTGCCTTGTAAGTGCCGCTAGCAGTTGTACACGACAAAGCCGCAGGAATCTCGTGAACAAGCTTGGCTCGCTTGCGTACACCATACAGAAGACTGGAGAGGGTTGACTAAAGGGGCGTTTCAGGGCCGCCTACAAATTCGAAAAAAATATTAAAGCGTAAACACTTTTTTTTTTACCCATGAACCAAAAATTCGAAAAACCTCAAGTCTCGTTTTTCCGTTTTTTAAAACGAAAAAACTTAATAAAAAAACTCTCATTTCTCTTTATTTATTTTCAAGTAGAAAATCGAATTACCAGAAGGTACATGGACCCTGTTTGTTGCCACAATTCAAATTTAAATGAAATTTAACAAGCATTCTCAATGTGCAGCTAGGTTTGTTGCTGTTGTGTACAAAAATACCAGGTGACTAAAAATTCTAAAGAAAATGATGTTTATGAAAGAGCCTTCGGGAACATTCTTCTTCATGCTCAGGAATAGCTCGGTTTAAAAAAAAAAAAAAAAAACCTGTCTGAGATTGTAAATTAAACCAAATGAGCCCATGCCTGTTCTTGAAAAGAGAATGGAGAGGAAGAATCTTACAACTTAAAATGACAAACATTAATTTTGCATTCAAATGCAGCCAAGATTTTAAGCTTTATTTGGATGTCTGTCTCTGTAACATTCAACACGTCTGCCTGCCTCTTCTCTCATTTGTTCTATAGTAATAAAATATTATGTTTGACTGATGCTCACAGCACCCACAAGGAAGTTGATTCACTGCAGATGCATTGCAACACCTTTGAGTTCATACATGCCTCATTCTCCCAGATCCGATATGGCCAGTCTTACTCACAAGCTGAAAATGAAACACCATTGATGAAATGAGTGTTAAAATATTCAAGGTGTTTCTCAGAAACTTCACTTTAAAAAAAAAAAAAAACCTGCACAGGTTTTTTCCCTCCATTCTTTATTTCCCCTTGGAAAAAACAAAACAACATTTGTACTGCATTTTAGATACTATTAGTTGCATGCAAACAACTGGAAAGCTTTCCACAAAGATTTAATATTTGTCTGTTTCCATTTCACATGCTTCAGTGACTCTCAATAAACCATGTAATCATTCTGGGAGAATACATGTGTACAGCATTTTAGCCGTCATTTCTAGATTACAGCGATAGTTCACCCAAAGATTTCAATTCTGTCGTCATTTACTCACTTTCATGTTGTTCGATACAATGAAAGCCAATGAAGTCCAATATGGTTTTGGACCCCACTTACTTTCAGGTTAGTAAATGATGAGAAAATAAAAAAAACTGGGTGAACTTTCCAAATACATCACAACTGCATAAAATAAAATTATGCAGTAATACATTTTATTACCACATAGTATTATATTCTAGGCTGAATCCTGGCATAATCTACATTGACATGCATGTAAAGCTATGCAGATATAATGTTCTTTCTAAATTAACGTCTCGATGTTTTTAAAGTTTGCAGATATATAAACAGAAAAATGTAATGCATAAACATTAAATAGACTGTTTCTTTGAACTAATAAATAAACACCATATTTGGTGATTTGCAGAATTGTCTAATTGCCCACACTTCTGTTTTAGATCCCCTTCTCACCCTTTCATTAATTTCTAATTATCAATGGTAGCAAAATAACAAATTACCATCACTGTTCAGATGCCACCGTATATTTGCTCATTAAAATCCCATTTTCATACGTCCTAAATATAGCAAAGTGCCATCTAAAAAGTGCCGCATAAAATTGGAAACCATCAAACTTCCACCAAAACTAATTTCTCTATTGCATAATGGCCCTCTCTGTCCATCCTACTAAAAAACATGCTAAAACACTGCATTGCTACCGGTAAAGTTAGCTGAGCTGCAGTCGGTCGGGTTTCACTGGCGACATGCTCCTTCACAGGACATCTTAATGTAGTTAAATAAGGAATGTTCTCCGTCCTCCCAGGCTTTCCGTTTATTTGCTTTGAGTGCATCCACTATTGGATGGCGGTTCCAGACGACTGCTTTTCATTTGCCCTGTTAGCGCTGTCCACCCCTCTTTTTGCTATCGACTTGCTGTCTTCATATTTCGCCGATGGTAGGCCTAAGCCAGCTATCAGACAATAAAGAGCTTGTCAGGGGGCCCACCAGAGGCATAAGCCGTCTCCCATCGAAGCAGAGACAGCTCTCCTCTCTCGCTCCGACAGATCCGTCTGTGTGCAAAGACGCACTGAACATTTCCTGCTAATGTTCGACACCTCTCCACCATCTGCAGATTTCACAGAACCAACAGATGCAGTGAGATGAGCACCTCAGCCTTTCACACGTATAATGCAACTTCTTAGAAAGGCTATAATGTCAGCTGACTGTGTATAAAAGTTTGGCGTTCAATCGCTTCAGACTAGCCTTTAAACTCTGTCTGGTTAAAGAGTTTAGGGAAAGAACTGGCTTCCCTCCCCTAAAAAATCTAATCAAATTAACATTCATTCTGTAATCGCGTTCCTCCACACTTGATTAAGTTTATAGACGATCTGTCACTCCCTGGCTCCCCCTTTTGCATATTTCATAATTACTATCAGCCACAGTTTTTAATTTATTTCTTTAAAAAACACACAGCAGGCTAAACAGGGCTTGGTAAAGAATTGATCACTTCTGACTAAAAAGATGTACGAAGCTGTTCCCAGAAACGGTCCTAAATTGTTAACAGTGTTCTGTAGTTAAATACGAACTTGAAGGGGGCCCTTTTTTCCATTAGAAAAGTTATTTTACAATAATTGTTCTTTGCTTAAGGTAATCTCTACATTTGTTGGCTCTGCTAAGTTTTAAAGCTTTTTCACAGGGACAGTGTGCGTTCAAGCGATTCACCGGTGGAAGATTAGCCGTGCTTCACAATGAATTCGAATTTAAATTTGACAGACATGTTCAAACAAAGACCGAAGCAGCTGTTTACCTGTGATTGTGATTCAGAGCCATTTGTGTCAAAAACTTTTGGACTCTCAGCTCATTCAAACTGTCACATATTTATTGGGGGTGAAAATAGGCTGTACGATTAAATCCGCACTATGAAAACTGGATTACCATCCAAAGTATTATCAATCAGTAATTATTCCTAATTATGCTTTCATAATTGCCCATTTTGTCTTTTTTAATTATACAGGTGCAGCTTATACATTACAACCATGAACTGTACACAAACTACACAGAAGCTGCTAAGAGTCCGAATGGCTTGGTGATAGTGTCTATATTTATGAAGGTGAGTAATGATCATACATTTAATACTCAAAGTGAAAGCACAGAATTCAAGTATTTTAAACTTGAATATTTTCATTGCATAATCTCAGCTGATCTCCATACTACTAGTACTTTATCAGTACTTTTTTTTTTTTCAGCAAAAATAAATAAATCCAAATCACTATATTTGCTTTGTTCTTGCTGTTATACTCAATTTATTCTGTTTTAAGGATGCTTATAAAAATACATACATACAATTATTTTTTTATTATTACACGTTTTTGAAAGAGGTTTCCCACAGGCTGCATTTATTTGATCAAAGATATGGTAAAAACAGTAATATTGTGACATATTACTACAATTTATAATAACTGCTTTTTATTTTAATATATTTTAAAATGTCATTTATTCCTGTGATCAAAGCTGAATTTTCAGCATCATAACTCCAGTCTTCAACACTTCTTCATCTTAAAAATTTGTCAGAACATTTGTGCTGCTTAATATTTTTGTGGAAACCATTATGCTTTTCTTATGGATTCTTTGATGTATAGAAAGTTCAAAAAGAACAGCATTTATTTCTCAATTTGTTGCTCAATTTGAGTCAGCACATCCAATTAATTGATGGATGGATGGGCGGTTGGAGGAATGAATAGGGGAGGAGAGTCAATTAGCCATGCAATTAGACAACAGGCAAACTAAGTGTGCATCTCCCAGTCATTCTGGAAGGACAAGGTTGTGAAATAACTTTCCCGTGCTCTAGGACTGTGGGGAGACCATTATCTAATGTTTTCCCTCAGGATAAGAATTCAAGCTAAGATAATTAACCCATCCAGTGTCGCTCTCAGGCTTAGTCTGCTCTGCCCTGGACGTGATCCGGGTCCACTCACCTCTTCTGTCTGGTGCCTATGCTCACTGACTCACTCTATAGGAATACTACACCATCTCCGCACCAAACCAATATGGGCATTCTCTATATACTAATCAGAAACAGTAAGATATCTGTGACTTAATAATATTTTACGAGTACATACAATTATGCATTAGTGTTGGGATCACTCATTATATGCCAAAACTGAACATACAAAAAAAAAGGAAATGTGTAGGCCTACTGTCCTGCCAATTATAGATATGACAAATTTGACTTTGATTAAGAATGAATTGAGAACACATTCAAACTAACTATCAGCTCTATCTATTGAAGTAAACGGTGTTGTCAAAATAACCATATTTTTGCATATCAAACATGTTTGTTTTGCTGGTGTTAGTAGCTAATAACACCTATGTTAAATGAGGGAAATTATTTGAAATCCTCAAATACATTCTTCACAATTTGGATGCCGATTGCTGATGGTGTTAACAAAAAGTAAAGAGACAACAGTGAAACTTTATTAAAGAGGAACATTTTTCTCATGCTGTCAGGACATAATATACTTTTAAAGATATGTATATTTTTGTTTATCCTTTTAATTATAAATTCATTTTTATGATTTTTTTTTTTTTTTTTGGAAATGAAATGTTTGTTTTAAGAATTTGTATTATCTGTCATATTAAAGTGTTAGTTTAAATATTTGTGGTAATATACTATAGCATTTCTAAAGTTATTGTTACTCAGTAAAACCCTGATAAATGTATATGGGATATGAACCATATATGAAGCCAGCAGAAACTTTAGTTTTGTTTAAGTGATTATTATCAATTGTTAAAAATAATAATAATAATTGTATACTAACTTTGGTATTTTGGCAGAAAATATGGTTCCTATAGTATTTTTGGTAAGGATATATTTCTAGATGACTCATAATACAAGAGCTGTTGAATAGTGTTCAGATACACTATACTGCAGTCATTGTCCTCCGCTTTCAGTGATCTGACTGAAAACATTGAGACTTCACTCCTATTTTCTCTGTGACGCGAGTCATTCCCAAAGCCATTTTCTGAGGTACCCCATGCTGTGTTCCCTGTTCTGTCATCACACCTCCAGGAGGGACTCCCATATGAGTCTTAATAGTTTGAAGCAAAGAATCCCAAGAAAATGCACCATCATTTGGAGGGACAGACACAAAATGGAGGAGGCTGAGGAGAGGCCAGCCATTTTGCTTGTGGTATAAACAGCTATTTGTATGGATTGTGAATTTGTTAGCAAATGCAGTATTCTTAGCAATGCAAAAACATTAATCGTGAGGGATAGCAAAAGCTGTTCTTTTTTTTTCTTCCTCCACACGCTGTATGGGCAACCCTAATTATTTCTCGGAAGAGATAATGGCTAGCTGCAGCCCCAGGTTATATCACAGAAAGTCTAGAAATGATGCGCCAAAGACGTTTAAACCTCAATCTTCGCTGTTCACTCAATGAGGAGGTCAAAATAGAAGCAATTTGTGTTGTAGTCACGAGTCACATTTCTTGTAATCATTCAGACTGAAAGCATTTCAAATTAGCAACTGAAGTGGAGTCAAAGAAAACCATGGTAACCCTGTTTCTTGTTGGCTCCGTTAATGCTCTTAGTTTTTGAAGAACTCATCTGTAGTTTTATTGCAAACACGTCAGTTTGTCATAAATGATTCTACAGGTGTCATTTAATTACAGAACCCTGTTGGGTTCATCCTGATGCATTGGAATGCAGTAAAAACTGTTTCAGCACCTTAATGGATCGAGTAAATTTCAAGTCTTCAGTCTTATACATTATAAACTGAACGACTGGAAGATTCACTTCCCCTGAGATCTTTGTTTAGAAATAATTGTCATGTTGTCTGCACTTTGGAAATAAAGTTGTCACTAATGATGTTTCTCTTTACTTTCCCCCTCTTCTGTCCATCACTCTGTCCTTCTCATCTGTTTTCACTGTTCTGCCCTTCCCCTCTTGACATTTGTTCCATTTCAGATATCAGAGACGTCAAATTCATTTCTGAATCGGATGTTGAACAGAGACACCATTACAAGAATAACATATAAGAGTAAGTGGGAAAAATTATTTTGCTGACCATTAACACTAAATCCGATTTGGTTCGATCAATGAAATTCAATGAATTCGATCAATGAAATTTTGCAAGTGATGAAATCAGATTTGTTTGTTCAGGCAGTGTAGTCAATATCAGGTGTATCTTTATCAGTTGCTGGAGTTATGATGTAAGCATCACCATCACCATGAGTATATGTCAGTGGGGAAACCTGGAGATTTTGCTTCTGCTTATGTTTATCATGACATCTTGCAGCGGTGCTGACGCATGAGACAATAAACGACAAAGGCATGTTACGCATTCATGCATACTGTGTCCAACACTGCTGACTCATTTGCTATTCGCTACATAGAGAATATTACATAGGAAAGAACGAGTTAATTTTAATGTATTCAGCCACAATTTTGTGCACAGATGCTACATTCATGTCACATCCGTACTTGAAAATTAGATCTGACCATTCAGACTTATTTGAAAGAAGAGTTGAAAGAAGCCTCTTATGCTCACCAGACTCTATTTATTTAATCAGAAATACAGAAAACAGTAATATTATGAAATATTAATGCAATTTAAAATAACTTTCTATTTTAATGTTTTTTAAAGTTTTATTTAGTCCTGTGATGGCTGAATTTTCAGTATCATTACTCCAGTCTTCAGTGTCACATGATCCTTCAGAAATTATTTTAATATGCTGATTTGCTGCTCAAGAAACATTTATTATTGGTATGAAAAAAGTTTTTTGGAAACCTTGATAAATGTAAGGATTCTTTGAATAGAAACAAAAATGTATTTGAAAGAGAAATCTTTTAAAACAATATAAGTCTTTACTCTGTTACTTTCGATCAATTTAATGCATCCTTGCTGAATAAAAGTATTAATAAAAAAAAATTAAAAAAACTTTTGAGCAGTAGTGTATTTGTAAACATCTCTTTTTTTTGCAATTCAGACTGCAACGAATTTGAGTCAGATCTACCCAAAAAAAATTACCTTTTGCTGCCCCTCTGAACAAATTTTGTTTATTATAAACATAAAATTATATAAACTTGTGAAGTTTACTTAAATAGGTAAACTATTATATAAATAAATAATGAATTAAAAAGACATATCCGTCATATGTGATGCACGCAAACACAGCAGTTGAGCTTCTGTAATCTAGAAAACCCTCACTCCCACCTCTGTAATAAACAGAGATGTCAAACCTGTCCAAATTGGTACATGAAATCACAGACGTCGAGTGATAAGAATTGTAACTCAAACGTCGTTTAAATAACTAGTCCCATCTGAACAGGGCTAAAGATACATAATTCCTCATTACTCGTTTGTTGAAATTTTAATCGCAAATTAACAAATCCCAGAAATTCCTTTAGAAAAAACCATAAAAATCACGTTGCCTGGTGAAGCATCACGTTATATTTTCACGTTAGAAAATATAAGATGTGTTCTTAGTTTTATGCTGTTCAGCTGTAGCGCGTTCTGAAAGAAAGTGCAAACGGAGAGAAACTCTTCTGATAGGCTGTTTTTTGATTTGATTGTGTTGTGGACAAAAGCAAATAGCTTGTACATGGAAATGAGATTTTTTGCCTATTGTTCTAGAAATTGTGATTCATGCTAAAACCTAATGCTAATCATTGATTGACAGCAGCAGTTTAAAGGCACAAGACAAATGTATTCAGCCTCGAAAACTCAGACCACTTTCTAGTTTGGGAATAGTTCATGGCCGACACTGACATGCAGTGTAGTGGAAATGTTCCGTGGCATTATCCTTTAACTCACCAGAGTGACTTTTGAAAAAAGGCCTTCATAATTGAATTAATAGAGATGGGGAAAGAGCGGATGAATAGATAAAATGTTCTGACCCCTGGTGGTTGGTGCGTGTCTCCCAGGCCCGCAGCGGCGCATGAACTCAGGGAGGACTCGACAGCAATGCCAGGGGGAGGGCAGAGGAGCGTGGGCTTTGACAGCTGTCAGAGCTCCCCACTCTGCCTCTCTTGCCTCCCGCTCCGTTCACCATTGAATCTTTGGAAACGCACTACTACCAGCCCTCGCTGTGGAGCTAGCACATGTATTTTTCAAACGTATCCCCCTCCTCCACAGCCAAAAGGAATTATTTATGCCACCAAAGCTATCAAAGTTCTGCGCAATGACGCCGGCGGAATTGCAAACATGTAGGGAGATAAGAGATAGAGTGGTAATCAATGGAATGGAGGGAGAATAACGAATGATTTCCTCTATCTGACGTGAGTCGGAACCTATTACTCGTCTGTTGTCAGTGGAAGGTGGGTTCAATATTGCTGTTCCTCATAAATTCAGTGCCGCATTATCTCATGTCGGCCCACTATTGTGAAGTCAAAATAACATGCGCTGTCACCATTCATCCAACAAATCAAAGGCAAAGCATAAATACTAAAACGAATTGTTGACAAGCAAAGATTAAGACTTTTTGGTTACCATTGTTGCTTTATGCTTTGCTTTTGTTGTTTGGACAATTTCAAGACATTCTTTTGTTACTTAATATATTGAATTTTAGACTTGGCTGGAAAGTGCACCATTTATATAATTAAAATGACAAATTCATGTTTATGAAATGGCTCTCTAGATGAGTTTTAATCGATAAGATACTTTAGCATGTGTTCCTCCTTTGTGTGCGAGTAGATGATGCATACCTTCTCTCGGGGCTAAACATCGAGGAGGTCTATCCAGAGACAGCAAGTTTTATCACTTACGAAGGGTCTATGACAATCCCACCGTGCTACGAGACTGCAACATGGATACTGATGAACAAGCCAATTTACGTCACAAAGATGCAGGTAAATCAACATACACTGTCAAAAAAGCAAACAAAAAAAGAGACATTAAAATCATGTTTGTTAAACTTGAAGGAAAAAATGTAAGAATTTGACTGAATTTCTTTTGCTGCCATACTGTAACAATTACCTATTTAGATCATGAAGTATTTCAGTTTTAATCAGTTCCGTTCTATGCAAATAGTTCCCAGTATTTTCGTGGTTGTTCAATATGTCTAATCTAACTAATATCTAATGTTTTCCATGAGAAATCAGTGTTTTCTTAAACTCAGCTTAAAACGCCACACAGACCTCAAGACTTGGAACACAACAAAAGTAACAACTACCTGATCATTTTAAGTAAAGGAACAAACTCATCTTGACATCACAAAAGAACAACAGTGTAAACAGTGCTTTATGGTCTTGACTTAAAAAAGCAACAACAAAAAAAAGCAGATTATTATAATAGAAAAGCTGCAACAAGATGCATTAGCTGAGTTACTAAAAGTCCTCCGAACTTCAAAATAGCAAGTAAACAAAAATAGAATCAAGTAAATCTTATTTACTTGATCTATGAATCAGTTTTTTTTAAGGATTCCGCTAACGCCATGCTTCCTAAAGGCAGAATGTGTCACTTTTGACACTGCAGATACACTGTTTTGATGATATGTAATATAATCTGTTCTTGAATGACACTCTCACGTAGCTCCCTAGTTGCTTTTTGATGCGAGTCTGTTGGGATTGGATTGACTGTGATAATTGCGTGACCTGCTATCAGTGAGTCGAAATAAAACGTCTGCTCTGTCTGTGTCATCCTTACAGATGCACTCCATGCGACTGCTAAGTCAGAACCAGCCATCGCAGATATTCCTCAGCATGAGTGACAACGTGCGCCCAGTACAGCCTCTGAACAACCGCTGTATCCGCACCAACATCAACTTCAGCATGCAGGGCAAGGACTGCCCCAACAACAGGGCACAGAAGCTGCAGTACCGAGGTCAGTGTCTCTGTGCTTCTCTCTGTGATCTCTCAACCCGCTTTGAATTAGACACTAAACTAAAAGCGTTTCTACAGATTTCATCACTTCTCCAAAACAACACTGACTTCAAAGCAGAGTAACATTGTTGGTCATAATGAACAAGTTCACTAAAATTATAAGGTAAAAGTTACAGTTTACAGGGGGGAATAGATCCAGTCAGAACTGATGTCCTGCGTAGTAGATGAGCACATTTGAATTGTAACAGCCTTATCAACCCACCAGGACATAAGTTGGCATACACTTGCTGCATCGCTGCATGTCTCATAAAACATTCAAAAATGTAAATGTCTGGGAGAAAGAGAAGAGCAGACATTTGGATAAAACTGAAAAAGTGTGACGAGACGAAAGAGAGCCCAATTCAATCCGGTTCAATCCATGTCCAGAAAACCGCCTCTCAGATGTCAACGTACAAGTAATTGTTCTCTCTTTTACATCTTTCCGTGCTTGAAAAACTTAAGTCAAAATGTCCATTTCGGCAAGTATTCATGTAAACACAGTCGATTATGTCTTAAGTGAACGTAAACAGCTGGGAGAATATTGGATGTATATCAGTGTATTGGATCTGTGCATTCAGCCTTAAAGTTACAGCAATCTAACAAACCTGCTGCTGTCCGTCATGTTAATCAAACAGAAAAAGAAATAGAGAAAATCCCTCAATGCTCTTGACTGAATAACTTTAATAGCTTCAATAAGGATTAATCTATATTCTTGAAATATGAAATGCTTGAAAGAATTAATTATGCAAGTTGTTCTAAAGAATGCATATATCATAAATTAAAAATACCATGTTCATGTTTCTTTATGAGAAGTGGTTTTATTTCATTTTAAGATTAAAAAAGACATGTTATGTCACAGCAGTTAAATCTGTGTCTATTGCATGTTTAAACCTTAATTAACAGTCTAATAGATGTTTCTCCAGGATTATATAATGAGATTGGAAATTTTAGAGAAATGCTTAATTGATGCATTACAATTTGACTAAACCCATTAGATTTTAGTCGACTAAAACGACTGCTAAGTCACTACTTCATAAACCCGTTAGTAGGCAGTAGGCAACCAGATAGCTCAAACAGGTTTAATAATAAGCTAATGTATGATTCAGGTATGTTTTGTTTTACTCAAAAAATATGAGCACATGCACATAAACAAGCATTCTGAAGATATTAGATGAGTGAAATGAATTATTCAGTAGCTTACGAGCAAATATTTACCCTCAAAACAACCGTATAATTACTCATTTCCTTAAATGTGTCATATATACAGAAAATGTGTGTTATTTATAAAATAAACCTGCCGGTTGCTCCATCCTCCTGTTGAAAGTTTTCAGATAATTACTGGTAATCTCCTCTTGACCATGCATCATTTATTGACTGAGCTTGTTTAAGAGGTTTAGGAGTCTCAGTAAAGCATAAAGTCTGCTCAGAGAGGCATCTTAAGATGTCTGTGTGCTTCTACCAGAATGCCTTAGATATGTTTGCATATTGTTTCAACACTAAAGCATCATTAACAAGAAAAAGAAAAAGTCTCTTTATTGAGCCTGCTCTTATCTCAAAATTTCACTATGGAGAATTCTCTTGTACTCTTGATACAGCAGTGAACTGATAAATCGGAGTCGTGCGGCACTTATTTGGGAGGTTGAATTTACCACCCCGGTGGGTAAATGAGCAATACAAAAAAAGGTTCCTTCCATTTATTACATTTGAGTTGTTAAAAGATGTAAATATCTTGGAGGAGCATTTAATTAGTGTTGGTTAGGCATCTGAGGTCATGTATCTTAACCAGGAAGACATTTTATTCTGTAGCTCGCACAGTGAAGTGTCTGCAGGCTAATTGAATGTTAAATTTTTAGCTTAAGGTGGTGATATTCAGAAAATTGTCATTCTGGGAAACCACACAATGTTATGGAGTGTTATACAGAACAGGAGCTAGAACTAGAAAAATAGCAAGACATTTTGTATGTTGTTTAGTACTGCACAACATATTTACCTATATTCCACAAGACAAAATAACAATTTAAACTAATGATTCTGTTCAAAATTTCACATACCTTTAGTTATTAATATTAATCAGTGACTATTTGCAGGACTGTGACAGTTGTGCCTGGATGTTATATTGACTTCAAAAGATATACAGTATCGAAAATATTTTTCAAACGCGATGTAAGACGAGATTACATTGTTTAAAACTGTTGCATAAAAAAATAGGATACAGAGGGAAAAGTGAGATATGCTTTGTATTAAGCGCTTCAAAATAACTCATAATAAAATGCACACATCTTGCTCTGTCAGAGCAACTGAGATGTTTTCCTGGTGCATAACTTACATCTTACGCTTATATCCTTATTTGTGAATGCCAGAAAGAATTTATATTCTGCATTAAGGCTAGTGCTGACAGCGAGTGAGTCTCCGGTAAACTTACCAGACTTCAGTGAACGAACGCATAATAATTATCACTAAAATATACATTTTGCTAAAACATTTATTGTTGGTTATTAAATATAGTCCAACAGTACGTTGTAAATATATTGGTTTAACATTCTACATGTAATTTTATGAGAGCAGTAACTGTAAAGGGACTATGTAATGGACAATGTTCAGGTTAGTGAATGTGTTCTTACCAGTTAACATTATTTAGTGATTTTGATTAAAAAGCAATTGTTAAGCCTTTTTTGTTGGGCTGAATGATATTGGAAAAAACAGCAATATTTAGTTTTTCTGCGATATACATGAAAATATTTCACCAGATGAATTGAATAACTCTATTTGGAAAGAATTAACCATTCTAGAATGATTTGGGTGATTTTGTAGGGGAGTGACTCTGCATAGAAAATGATCTAATTACAAGTATATAGTTAAATACAATGGAACAAAAACAGTGTTTTGTTTTTCTGGTAAGTCTAACAGAAATGTAATTATGTAAAATAACACTGCAAAGTCTGCACTGTATAAATTAAATATAATTAATCGTTGATAAAGCTACAAAAGTGATTGTGTTTTTCTTTGGTTTGATTCAAATGAATGACACATGGCAGCAGGTTTATAGGCTGCTGTCACTTAAGACTTAGGCTAATGCACTTATCTATGTCCATCTGTTTTTTTTTTTACATTCACT
The DNA here is from genome assembly GCF_963993115.1 of Abramis brama. Lineage (NCBI taxonomy): Eukaryota > Metazoa > Chordata > Actinopteri > Cypriniformes > Leuciscidae > Abramis > Abramis brama. The sequence goes on along the minus strand of NC_139976.1, from coordinate 16,931,015 downwards.
TAAGACAGTAGCTGCGTCCCAATTCGCCTACTTATACTATACTATGCCCTAAAAGTATGTACTCTTTTTGTGAAGAAAAAGTACATACTTTTGAGTGTGTAGCAAAAGAGTAGGCGAACTTTGGGACATACTACTTCGTCATCTTAACGGACAGATTTGTCGCGTGCGTCCTGTCACCGTAAACTGCCCTGTCAATCATCTTGTCACAGTTAAAATCCTCCATTCAATCTAATTTAATTTCTTACCGTTTCAGAGAGAAATGTAGTTGCACGTTGATCTGCCAGTCGTGGGTTTTCATGCGGAAACTCTCCTCATGTGTTTGCAATTTGAATATAATGATGCATTTATAAGTTAATGGCTAAACGTATCTTTACAAAAGTTCACAATTCTGCTGCAGATGCAATATAATGTGGACAACATTGAATAAATCAATTTTCGTCAGGTTAGATACTGATAATTAATCACTCAAGCCCCTTTATCTAAACCTCTCTACATAACCGTGGACTCACACGTCCTCCATGTCTGTAGTTTAACACGTTTCACTCGTGTTTGTAGTTCTAACTGAATCCTCGTCCAACGCGCGATGGGTTGTGGGCAATATTAGCCGTTATAGTGCGCATCGATCTGCACATTTCGGATTCTGACCGGAGATAGTAGACCATCCGGGTATCATTGGAACACTCATTTCAACATGCTACGATTTGGGACGTACTAATTCTATTTTCGAATACTATTTAGGACGGATAGTATGCGAATTGGGACGCACCAAGTGTTTACAATAATACTTGTCGAGAAGGGCATTGTGACAATTTTGCATGTACGTCTGTTCAAGCACAAAAAGGTTCAGAAAGAGTACTGAATTCAGTGTTTGCATTCTGTCTGTGCAGAAAGCACAAGTTCAGAATTGAGTTCTCTTTTGCGTCTTCTTGCGCTTGAATGCTTTAAACTCACTTGAATGTTTGAACTGACGGGACTTGCCTCTAAATTGGTTAAACTTAACAGATAATCAGCATATCACCTATGTTTCAAACCGTTGCATCTGGTCCGTATGGATCACTGATCAACTACGATCCCTGATGCGCTCATCGTGATGTCAATGCTGAAACGATACATTGTGCAGCCCTACTTTGTTCAATTAATTTATAGCATAGTCTAAATAAATATATTTACACTGTATTTGTTTTGATAGCCCTTAAGGTTTCTTTGCATGCTCAAAATGTATTGAGTTGTTCCTCTGAGTGGCTACATGATATACAGTCGTGCTCAGAATTAATCATACCCCTGGTAAATATGATCAAAAATGGCTGTAAAAAATAAATCTGCATCGTTTATCCTTTTGATCTTTCATTAAAAAAATTGGCAAAAATCGAACCTTTCATTGAAGTAAAAGAATTGAAAGTGGGGGGGGGGGGGGTCACATTATGAAATAAATGTTTTTCCCCAAAACACATTGGCCACAATTAATGTAAACCCTTAGAATGTTTTATGAATAAAATATCTCTGAAGCAGGCACGGCGCCAGGATTCAAGTTTTGGATGGGCCAGACCAATTGTGGGTGGGCCTTAAATTAAAAACGTTTTAAAAAAAAAAAACGTTATCCAATCACTGCTTAACCTAATAAAAAAATATTGACTAATATAGCCTACTGTTATATTATCTGTGCGTATACATAATATAGATTTTAATAGCTTGATGCTCTTTAAATATTTTGTTGCATTGTTAAAAGTTTCGGTGCATAGGACAGACCTATCCGCGATCGCTCTCCATGGTTCTGACCAAAGAAGGAATTGGAATCTCCGTTACGCATCATACGCATCATACCTGGGCTGCATTTTCCGATAACATTGTCTCTTAGCGCGCTACGAAGACTCTTAAGGTATAACTTAACTAAAGGTATACTACCACTAAAGGTATATCATTGCTAGGCGTCTTCAGGGCTATCATCCACTCGCAAGGCAGAGGCGCTGGCGCCCTCCTAGCAACGGCGCTGTTTTTGGTAAAACATGATTTTGACGACTTCATTAAGTTTTGTTTTATAGAAAACTCTTTTTAAAAGATTTTCGTTTTGTATAAATTGTATCTTAATTTTGATCAATGTTTTATCAATCACTTGCCCGTATTTAATAAATAAGACAATGTAATAAGGCGCCGACACGATCACTTGCATTGCATGTGAACTGGAAGGCGCCGAAACTCAGCTTGTGCCTCACAGATTTGAGAAATATAGGCTATATATTACAGAAAGCTTGAAATGTCTACTTTTAAACGAAAATATTAAAACCAAAATAAATAGGCTATAGGCTACTCTCTGATTATATAATCCATATGAAATGTGCATTTCTCTCTGGCGTTCATGGCGAGTCCGCATCGTCAACTTCATCTTTGCAGCGACACAGAAAAACACCAGTTTATTACTAAACAATTAAATGTCTCCTTGCTAATTTAGACACATTCATAATCATTACTTTAACCGGTTCTTTGTGGCAAGCTTTATGCGTGCGGTCATAACGCTTATTATCCTGTAGGCTATAGCCTATTTAAAGCGCCGATTTGTCCACGAATGGCTTAAATGAACAACTACTAGTCGAAAATTAGTCGGAGGCAGCCCTTATTCCACATATTTTCGAACCAGCAGGCCATTCTGGGTTGAGCGAGCGACCCTACGGAATGAACGAGCGGAGCGGAATATTCAGAAATGCGCTCTCCACTCACGAGCTCTGATCGGAACAAACCCGAACTGTCTGCTGAACTTGCGCAGAAACATCAAAATAGACATAGCCAGCTTTTTAAAATTGTTTTTAAAACTAAACATTTAGACTATTTTAGTACAAATTATGAGCTTATTAACGATTTTTTTTATAATTCTTGACAAATTTAGAATATATTAATTATTATTTTTTAGTTATTTTTTGGGTGGGCCTGTTGAAAAGTGGGTGGGCCTAGGCCCGTCAGGCCCACCCAAGACGCCGTGCCTGCTCTGAAGTATATTCCCATTTAATATTGACCTTTATTTAGCACACCAGGGTGACTAGGAACATGAAATTGTCCAGCTATGACTTCTTGTTTCACAGGAGTTTATATATGAGGAAACACAAAGGCCAAATTCCCTTAATCATCCATCACTATGAGTAAAACCAAAGAATATAGTTCTGTTGTGCAGCAAAAGATTGTTGAGCATCACAAAATAAAAAGTGGCTGTAAGAAAATAGCTAAAGAATTGAAAATCCCCATTTTGACCATCAGGGCAATAATTAAGAAGTTATAATCAACTAAAGATGTTACGATTCTGCCAGGAAGAGGACGTGTGTCTATATTGTCTTAATGGACGGTGAGGACGAAAGTTTGAGTGGCCAAAGACTCTTCAATAATCACAGATGGAGAATTGCAGAGATTACTTGAGTCTTGGGGTCAGAAAGCCTATAAAAAAAAATTTAAAAAAAAATAAAACAACCCCTACATCACCACATGTTGTTTGGGAGGTTTTCAAGAAAAATGCTCCTCGCTCCTCCAAAAATAAACTCCAGCATATTCAGTTGTCAGACACGACTGGAACTTCAAACGGCACAGGGTTCTGTGGTCAGATGAAACTAAAAAAAGAGCTTTTTGGCAGCAAACACGCTAGATGGGTTTGGTGCACACAAGGATAAAAAGTACCCCATGTGTACAATTTAATATACCATTGGATCTTTAATGTTGTGGGCATATTTTTCTGCTGGAGGTCCTGGACTTCTTGTTCAGATACATGACATCGTGGATTCTATCAAATATCAACAGATAAAAAATCTAAACCTGACGCCTTCTGCTAGAAATCTTATAATGGGCCGTGGTTGGATCTTCCATCAGGACAACGATCCAAAACAAACATCAAAATCAACACAAAAATGTGGGAGCACAAAATGAAGCTTCTGCCATGACTGTCCCAGTTCCCTGACCTGATGAGTGGAGTGAACTGAAGAGGAGAAGCACCAACATGGATCTGGGAATCTGAGGATCTGGAGAGATTCTGTATGGAGGAATCGTCTCTGATCTCTTGTCAGGTGTTCTCCAAACTCATCAGGCATTATAGAAGAAGACTCAGAGCAGTTATCTTGGCAAAAGGAGATTGCAAAAAGGTATTTAATAAAAGGGTATCAATAATTGTGGCCAACGTGTTTTGGAGAAAAACATTTATTTCATAATGTGATTTCCCCCCACTTTCAATTCTTTTACTTAAATGAAAGGTTAGGATTTTGCCAATTTTTTGAATGAAAGATCAAAAGGATAAACGATGCAGATTTATTTTTTACAGCCATTTTTGATCATATTTACCAGGGGTATGATTAATTCTGAGCACGACTGTATATTGTTAAATATTAATTCTTTACCCGCCAGCATTTTTTTTTTCAAAGTTGCCAGCCACTGGCAGAATTTCTCATTTTCACAAAGTTTTCATGGCCCTCAGAATATTTTGTTGTATGCATATCTAAATATATGCAATATATAAAAAGAACAGACCCTCTTGCTTTTAAACAACAATAATAATAATAATAATAATAATAAAAACATTTTATTCAAGCTGCATGCATGCTTTTTTATCAACACTTGAATGTGGGTAAGTTCCATAAAATAAGCAACATTTATAGCAAAAGGCTGAGAAAAACACGTTTTTGTCAGAGAAGATCTAGATCGAATTCAGAATTATGATCAAAACATAGATGGAGTAGATCGAGTCCATCAACTCCCCTAAAGCTTGCACAGTCCTAGCTCGTCCTGGGCCGACATTTCATTCAGTAACATTAAGCAGTTTTTAATTATTTGATGTTTAATGTTGATGATTGCGCTATTCTACATATACATCTAAGTACATATCGCTCGTTTAACATATAACACACAGAAAGCCAGAAATTTCTGTCAATGGCAGGGAAGAGTGGTCTCGCAAATGACAGGAATTTCCAACAATGGTGGGAAAAGAGTTGTTAATGTTTTATTTGTAAAATGTCTTTCGCAAACCAAGAGTGTCTTGAATTAGGTTCAGAAAAGGCCATTTCACACAATACAGGGCACTTTATGTGGGCTATTTGAAAAAAATAAGTGATATTATGATGACCCAAAAAAATGAAAGCTGATCATCAAGAGTGAAGAATATCATAATTATTATTTTCCCCCATACAGTGAATGAATGGCTACTGAAATAGAGCCAGCATGCGGACCAGCCCAAGAACACTAACTACATGGAGGAGAATGAAGAGAAATGCTCATGGATAAGTACAGAATGAAGACTGACTTGTGTCCTGCCAGATAAAGTCATGGCATTGTAAAGAAAAAAAAACAAACCCCCAGCAAGAAGAGACTTTGCACTGTTGGCAAAGCGATCCAATTTCATACATCCAATCAAAGCTAGTGACATACAGTTATAACTACACAAATGTTTTGATACCTTTTTTTGGGAAAAGCACTATATATAAAAAAAAATTACATTTATTTCATAGGCTCTTCACAAATGGAACTGAATGTTTTTAGCCTTTGTACATATGGACAACTTGCTACCAATCTTGGAAAAAGGGACATTGAACCACCCTACAAATACAAAAACATCCTTGAAACAACTGCATTCTCAATCTTTATTCTCGTTCACGCTGTGGAGAGGAGGGAGAGGCAGCCTTGCAAGTTTATTGTCAAGACAAAAAACATCATAAAGAAGACTGTGGGGTGATGTTGTCTGTGGAAAAAAAAAAAGTGTCTTGGCCTTGTAAATATAATTATTCATGCTGAAAATGAATATGTAAAGATACAAATAAACATTTAAAAAAAGTAATATCAGAGGGAAAATAAATGGGGGAAAAAAGTCGAATATTTTACGCTTGGCGCACTTTCTGGAGCAGAGCTGATGCCTTTTTTCTGTTTCATTGTTTACAATGGTCATACACTGTGTTTGAGTAATGTTATTGGCCCAATAAATGTGTTTGGAAAGTTAATTTCTGTGAATATTTTTCAGTGTCTTCACTTTGGTAATTTCTTTTACATAAGCATTAGATAATTTTTCAAAAAAAGTTTACATTTAATCAGTGTTTGGTGTGGAGCTGTTTAGAGGTGATTCGTTTTATTTTGGACTGGAATCAGCTGATTTAAAATACCATTTTTGAATCCCATTTTTGTCTGTGAGATGATTTCTAATGAATGTTTAATGAGGCTGATGCCGGTTCGAGGAACACTGCAGTGTTGATTTGCTGTGGACTTCGCTGCTGTCAGCGAATGAAAGCCACATTGATCCTCCCCACACCACCTTTTGGTTTAATTATATCTCAATCAATGAAGCATACCTCTTGTTTTAACCCTGGTGTGAAGAAAAACACAGCCTGTGATTCTAGTATTTTATCTTGGTACCTCACAGATGGCTAATAAAAAGATAACGAGAGGCAGAAAGTTCCAACAGCAAGCACTCATGGTTATTGTGGCCATTTTTCTATCAGGCCTGCAGAGAAAGAAACAGAACTGAACCTTTTGATAGATAAATACTCTGTGTTTTACTCCTGACAAATAATCACCCCCGGCCTCAAACGCCTCCCATAGAGTAAATCTCAGTGGAGCACACTCACTTTTCCTTTCTGTGATACCTGCTCCTGCTAAGGACTATAAATATCCCAAAACTGAAAAGGAGGCGCTTAGACGTTCAAAGGATATTAATGATATTACATTAATAAAGCAATGAAAAGGTCTCTGGCTCTCAGGGAATTTAAGTGCAGCAGCTGCAGCATGAAATGATGTAAGACTTTTATTAAAAGTCCACGGAGACAAAGACGTCCAGATGTTCGAATGCGTAATAAATGTGCTCAGTGCTATGGTCAGACGGCATTTCCTCAACAAACATCTATTCCGAGTCTCGACCCATAACAATCATTCTGAATGTCAATAACGGCCATCTTAAGAAACTCTGGAAAAACTTTAGACCTAAAAAAATTCTAATGCAAAATTCAAAAAACTGTAATGCAAAACATTTATATGATAAAATAATACATTAGCATTTTGTACTGCCTTTTTATGTATATAATTATATGAAAATCCTTCCATTATTTATATTGCAATATAGTACAATTATATTACAGTAATGAGAATCTAATGTAAATGTAGGCCTAATAATTACCAATGGGATTCACAATAATAATAATAAAATAATAATGCCGTAATGAGAGTCTGTGGGAACATTGTCACATTTCAAAACAGGCTTAATTAACTTCATGCAAATGTAATTTATTTTTTTATCTTTTTTTAGTTTTTGAGTTAAATGTGACCTGAACGCGTTTATGAGATTTTCACCCAGTAAGTATGTTTTTCTTCTGTAATTCAGTCATGCTTTTCTTCCTCTATGTGACTCTTGGTGTTTTGTGTGCTCCCTTTCCTTTCCTTTCTTTTTGTTTTTATCTCATCCTAAAAGACATCCAGATTCTCATTGTGATTCCCACAGCCTGCAGGTGACTGGTAAACTCTTTGAAATGTGTCAGTCTTTGAGAGAATGTGCTCTCTCTCATGGTTGCCATTCAGCTTCACCTGAAGACAAACGTTGCTAGTCATCCCTGCTTTGTAATCCAATGAAAACAAGTTTTAGGGTCAAGAAAGTCAAAGCCATTCCCCCTCATAAATATGTAAAAGTGTTGCCTGACAATTTCATTTTGGTACTATCCACCTTATTCCTGACGACCTTACTGCATTTTGAATTATGGGTGGCACTTCCGGTTTGGGGAACTTCCATTCAAAAAGGCTGAAACGAATCATAAGGTTGCCCTACAAATAAAGCTGATCCGTCAGTTTGACTGGATGAGCTGTCAATTTTCCTTTATGATTTACTTTCAGACATCATGAGAATAACGTTATACTTGATATTTTAACGTGACATTTTATAACAAGAATATCTATGGCAAGAGCTCTTTTCAGTCGCTGCTTTCTTTTCCTCGTGATTATTTTCTTTTTTCCTTTTGCAATCCGCTGTAAACGTATGAAAAAGGACAACATATAATGCACATTTGTGGTCTGTTCTCCCGAATTTAATTTACGATATATTCCATTAATAATTCACTGGAATGCACGGAAAATCTCTCGTTATTCTCCTCAAATCCTCACGTCTCTTTCCAGGTATGTTTTCACAGGTAAATGCAATTTATAATCTGTCAGAATGACAGAAATCACTTTGAAATAGTATCACGTAATGCTGAAGTTAATGAACATTTTTGATTACGGCAACATAAGTTACATAATACAGATATATATTACTACAGTGATATTTAACCCGTCCGTTATTGCTATAGAAAGACTATAGGGGTTATTTGGTCTGTTTAGAAATACCTTGTTGATGCTTTTACGCTTTTAAATTTCCTTTTAATGTTCGATGTTTGAAGGGTGAGTAGATTAATGTCATCTCACTGTGACACTTTTTAAAATGTGTTGCGTTCATAGAGTGAGCCTTTTCACTGATTGTTTACAGCTTAATGGAAGTTACACCCATAATTCACGCAAAGCGTCATGGGGCGTAGGAATAAGGTGGATAGCATTAGAGTAACTTTAAAAGTTTGGCTCTAAAGAGCTTCATGGGCATTTCTTTGCCTCTCTTGCTAATGGTCAAGAAAGTTCAAACAGATTGTTTTCGTGGCCCCTGCCCTTTATTCAGTTGTTAAATCTATTTTCATCTAACAGTGGCAATCTGTAAGGGAATTTTCCCAGGAAGGCAGATATATCTTCCTGATATCTTTAAAAATGTATTATTATATTAAATATATTATTGATTATTAACATTGTGGTGTAACCTTTCCAGTCACCAACCCAACATCAAGAATTTGTCTACAGCAGGGGTCAGCAACCTATGGCGCATTGGCACGCAGAGGGATAATCAACTGCCATGTGACAACAGCTATAGATGTGTACTTCATTTAAATAAAGTCCCTTGAACTTGCATACGGACGTACATTTTGAGGCAAGCCTGTTTTATTGAGATAGGTGCTAAAAATACTATAAAAGTGTGAGAATTCAGATTCAACCAATCGTTCGCAAAACTAGAGGTGCACGCTTCTGTGATTATCCCTCCACATCCCACATGGTTGCCGACCGCTGGTTTACATAAGAAAACACCTTTTGTCATAATTTTAGTAACTATCCTCTGCTTGTTCTTTATCTTTAAAACTCATTTATGCATATTATAACATTGGTTGTCGTTTTTATTTTTTTTTATTTTTTTTTTAATTCTGTTATGAATTACTACAATCTGAGAGAATTCGGTCCCTCCATAGACAGCTACGCAACTAGCACTTTGACACTTCAATAAGTTCATAAAGAGATCGTAAAACTAACCCATATGAATAGAATTTTCTGAAGAAACAATTGCTTTACAAGATGAACAGATTGAATTTAGGCTTTTATTCATCAGTTGTGGTAAACAGAAACTCAAGCATGTTCACTCGATGTCAGAGAATCAATGAGGTTCATTCTCGTGTTACGCAGCACGTTTGAGCTTCCGCAAGAACCAATGAGGTTTGTTCTCATGTTACGTAGCACGTTTGAGCTTCTGTTTATGTTCGCTGATCGATGTTTATATTTGAATAAAAGCCTAAATGTCTGTTCATCATGTAAAGTGATCATGTCTCTTCAAAAAATCTGGACTAAACCGCTCTATTCATATGGATCAGTTTTACAATCTCTTTATGAACTTATTGAAGTGTCAACGTGTCAGTTGCGTAGCCGTATTTGGAGGGACAGAAAGCTCTCAGATTTCGTCAGAAAGATCTTCATTTGTGCTCTGAAGATGAACGAAAGTCTTACGGGTTTGGAATGACATAAGGGTGAGTAATTAATAACAGAAATTTTATTTTTGGGTGAACGTATCCCTTTTAGCCACAAGCAGGCTTGATGACACACTAATGTGATACTGAAAGCTGATTGGTTTGAAAGGTTACACCTTTTTTGGTCATTGCATCTAGGACTGGAACGACGCATTGACGTAATCGATTGTTTTTTTGAGCGTGACAACCCCATTCTATAACCGAACTGACACCTGCGCATTTTCAGGACTTACAACCACATGCTCGACAAACCCACGCTGAATGAACGGAACCGCACTGGACTATTTTGTCTGCCACAGTACCACATCATATAATGTGAGAGCCACACTGAACTGTATAATCATGACGGGTTTAGTTTACTCACGGAGATGGAGAAATGATTTGTGTTCATCCGCAGACCCACCAAAGCTGCAGTGGCTATGAGCTGTGTGGCTCAAATGTACTTTCTGCACTCGGTTACTAATCATTTAAATTCATTGGTTGTTCAAAATATCTGATGGATGAACTGACACCGATTGGACTTGTTTATTTAATAACAAGTCATTGTCAAATATGATAAAACTTCCCGATGCTATGGACATGGCCATTTTTGATACTGTTGCTGAAAAGTCCTGAATATGTGCAGGCTCATATTAAGTGGCACTGTCATACTAGCCATTATCATGACGTCTGCTCTAGAGTTTTGTTTTTGTTAAACGTAAAAGGGGATTAGGGAGGAATAAAACGTGCGTAATCGACGTAATCAATTCGCATCATTCTAATATCCATTCTGATTGGTCAATTTACTAATCAGAGGAGCTTTCATGCAGTGATTAATTCCTCGGCTACTGTGCATGAAAAAAAAAAAAAAAAAAACATCTTTATGCATGAACCGCCACTGCTTTAAAACCAATCTACCGGGGTTTCACAGTTGAACTAAAATATGCATGGTGATGTTATACTGTGTTATTAGTGTGGTCTGTCTCTGTTGTCCTATTCTTATTCTCCCATCTTTTTTATTAGCCAACAGATGGAATGCTCCTGCCTGCCAGTATATGTTGAAGAAACCTTTCACAAGAGCATGGCTGCAAATTGTTCTCTCCAGTCCGCTGGGATTTTATTTTCACAGCCCAGCAGAGCTCACAATGTATGCTCTCCTGTTTATCTCCACAACGTATAGAAAAAAACAAGATGCCCGTCGGGCTGCATTTCAGAGTTTCTCCTCTCATTTTGGCTTCCTCTGACACTCTCCCCCCTCTCTCCACCCACTTACATCCCTCTGTTTTGTGCGTCTCATTATTTTACCCAGACTGCACCACTCTAGCCAAATCAGTCCACACAAAATGTGATTATTTGGAGATGCACTCCTCTTTAGGCTGATTATAGTTACAAACTTAATTCCCAAGCATTACATATGAGTGCTTTGTCCATGTTCTGGAGATCATTGCTCATTGGAGTCCTCGTCGAAGCCGCAATGTCTCTCCAAGAGTGACACAAATCACTTGGAAAGATACAGCATTAGTCATGAGTTTGAGAAAATGAGATGCAGCTAAATGTAAAGGAGGTCAGTGGTGAGAGAAATCATCAGAGTTTCACATCTATGCCTGAATGTACTGTGCCAGTTCCCCCTGAAACATCAAATACTCAGCCTCTAACAAGTTGGCAACCTGGATTAATGAGCGAGGTGCAGATGCTATTATTCTCTACCTCTCTGACCATTTCAGCACACACAGGCTGAATGATAATATTTTATCCCTCTCTCTTTAAATCCAATTAGCTGAAAGAAAGTGCTTTGTGGCACCACAGTGCATCAATTATTCATTCCAGTTTTTACACCAGATCCATGCGGGTTCCTGCACATATTAAACAGGGGGAAAGTCGCAGCCCTGCCAGATGTGCTGATTCTGGTCATATTCATCTGGAGCCTCTCTAAAGAAACGCAGCCCTAACACGTCAGCTCACCACACGCAGACATTAACATCTACTGCCCAGGAAACGCTGGATCCATAATGCTTACTGGCAACATAGAGCACACATCAGAACCATACTACAATGTTTGACGAGAGTGTGATCTGAATCAAGAGAGGTTATGCAGTCTATTTCACCTCTAGTTCAAATTTGCTACTTCAAATTTTCAAAAAGGGCTGTGCTGGTCAGTGCTGGGTCATTCCTGACATGCAGCACTTTCTGAACTCTGTAACGGTTACAAAATGAATATACTTGCGTGTTACAGTAATTTAAAGGGTAAGTTTGGAGATTTTCAACCAGCTTTGTATTTTTACAATGTTGATAGTATAAGTGTACTTTTCTCCATGTTACCTGTACCTTAGGGGTGTGCCATATCATACCGTCCACGATTACACCGGTATACATTTTACATAATAAAAAAAAAAGTGTCATATCACAATATCAATGATATAGTGACGCAATGACGTATGGCGCATTTAAGTTTTCTAGCGCGCACAACAACACCTGTCAGAGTAAGAGCAGGATGTCAGCCTCCGAATACCATTTAGTACCTAAAAAAGGGAGCCACTTCAATAGTCTGGAAGTGGTTTGGTCAGACCTCAAACAAAGCACAATATTTTGCAAAATATGCAAGAAAACTGTTACCGCTAAAGGTGGAAACACAACATGTACCTATGAAGGTACACAAGGAAGAGATTCTAGCACAGGGATCGAATTTCAGCGCAAGATTGTGGGTATTGTGCATAATTTTAATTATTCCTGCAGGTCTCCCTCTTATAATGTGGGAAATTCCCCTGCAAACATTGATTCACTTTAGCATGTAGATTGTATGAGTAGCCTAAGTGAATCCACACAGATTATAAAATCAAATCAATCATTTTAAAACTTTCTCAGAGAAGAAATTTCACAAACCGCTTGAGTGTTCAGCGGTGCAGCGTCCTTCTCTCTCTCTCTCAAAATGGGTTGCACAAGGCAAGCGTCAAGCGCGCTGCAAGTGGTGATACTAGACTCTCGCGTTTCAGGAGTCGGGACATGACGAAATTGTCCCACAACACTGTGGATCGAGTAGCCCATGGTGGCGGTGGGATTATGGTATGTGCAGGCGTTTGTTGTGGACAATGAACACAGGTGCATTTTATTGATGGCATTTTGAATGCACAGAGATAACGTGACGAGATCCTGAGGCCCATTGTTGTGCCATTCATCCACGACCATCACCTCATGTTGCAGCAAGATAATGCACGGCCCCATGTTGCAAGGATCTTTACACAATTCCTGGATGCTGAAAACATGCCAGTTCTTTCATGGCCAGCATACTCACCGGACATGTCACCCATTGAGCATGTTTGGGATGCTCTGGATCGGCGTATACGACAGCATGTTCCAGGTCCTGCCAATATCCAGCAACTTCGAACAGCCATTGAAGAGGAGTGGATCAACATTCCACAGGCCACAATCAACAACCTGATCAACTCTATGCGAAGGAGATGTGTTGCACTGCGTGAGGCAAATGGTGGTCACACCAGATACTGACTGGTTTTCGGACCCCAACCAGCCTATTTATTGTGGCCAGCCTAAGGCACACCTGTGCAATAATCATGCTGTCTAATCAGCATCTTGATATGCCACACCTGTGCGGTGGATGGATTATCTCGGCAAAGGAGAAGTGCTCACTAACACAGATTTAGACAGATTTGTGAATAATATTTGAGAGAAATAGGCCTTTTGTGTACATAGAAAAAGTCTTAGATCTTTGAGTTCAGCTCATGAAAAATGGGGGCAAAAACAAAAGTGTTGCGTTTATAATTTTGTTCAGTGTATTTGTCAGATAAAGTCCACCAGATGAAGCAAACAATGGCAAGAAAGTAAACAGGAAGGTAAAGGGCAAAATTTGGTTTAAGTTGTTCAGTCAGACAAAACATTTGCAAGAGAATGCAAAGTTTGAGGAATACAAAAGCTTTCGGATTAAAGAGGTCATGAATTGAAAAATCTAATTTTCCTTGATCTTTTGGCATGTAAGAGGTCATTGTACAATTAAAACATCCTGTAAGTTTCAGAACTCAAAACTTCCACGTTAGTCCAAAAACAGCTTTTTTATTGAAACCAAGCTCTGAAAACGACTCTTCGAATTGTCACATTATGACGTATTAGAACAATGAAAGACCGCCTCTGCAGAATCAAATCAATGCCTACTTCTACAGCATTGTGTCTTTGGCCTCGCCCACTGGTGCGTTAGTCAGAAGAGAAGATAGATACAGGATCACTGGACTAAAAATAACATTACCTTCCAAAGGATCCTAATGCTAAGATAGGCCTAGTGGTTATTTATTTTTCAACTATGTGTATGTCTCAGTAGAGCATTATTCTTTGGTAAAAGTCATATTTTTGTGCAGGATTTGCAAACAGACTTTTACTGTAAGATATGGACCCGACAGTAATGCCACAACATGTAAGTAACTGTGTTAATTCGAATGCCTAATTTGTGATCAGTGATTACTGATATGTAATGATTCGTGTACAGTCAGACGTTCTTTGTCTCAAACCCGTTTATTGCTGTTTATGCATCAGTAAATCAAACCAGTGACTAAATGAAACTAAAACTTCACATTGTTTCTCTTAGTAGCATGAAAAATATTCTGTTGTTTAAACTGTGATTAAATTAAATAGCCTACAGAAAGCAATTAAAGAGCCCTCTCTTTATAATCGCTGGAACTGTCAATCACACAACACTAGTTTAATAGTGACTGAATTCTGGACTCTTGCCAAAACTCCCATTATACTGAATGACGCCATCTACACTGCACAATGAATTCTCTTATTTACACTGTGTTTGCACCGTTAGCTATAAATCATTCGAGATAACGCAGAAATCGAGTTGCAATGATGAGGTCACTGTATTCATGCGCTCAACAGACATGATGTTATCAGCTACAATGCCCATCGTTGCAATCATTTTACTGACTTTGAATCTCAGATCTTTGAATCTCGTTCATCAAAATGAGCGAATCTTTTATCAAGTCATTTTGTTCATTTCAGCAGAATCTAATTAATGTTACATGTTAATAGCCAAATTCCCTAACACATCAACTTACGTGACATTGATCACATTTAGAGTGAAATAAAAATAAAAAACGCAATGCAAGACCAAGGCCAAATTATGAGAAACAGAAATGATGTCGGTACCGAATACAGAATTGATTAGTTCATCTCCCGAGTCTTCGGGTTCGAGTTGTTCGTTCATCACGTGACAGCCCCATAGGCTGAAGCTATGCATTCTGTACCGGATACAGAAATTATTAGTTTACATCTCGAGTCTTCGGGTTTGAGTTGTTAGTTCTTTTGTCACGTTACTGTATGTTGTTATTATATGTACTAGGTATCTTTGCTTTATCAAAGTGATTTTTTTCCCCATCACACGGATACACGGTGTGGTAACACACGGTTACCACATTCAATGTTATGGAAAAGAACCATCATGACAGAAATTTTAAAATGTATAAATTCTAAGAAATAAAACAGCTAGAATTTGAGACCAGAAATGCATCATGTTAACTGTAAGAGTTGAAAACTGACTATGTGCTTGTTTGTAAGGAAGTTTGGGAATTATTAACTAATTTCTGTATCCAATACAGCTGTTGTCACGTGACAAAAGAACGAACGACTCAAGAGTCAGACCTTGAACACTCGGGAGGTGAAATAATCATTTTTCTTTTGGGTACAGACAGCATGGCCTCTATGTGGCTGTCACAGGATGAACGAACGACTCAGACCCGAACCCGAAGGCTCGAAAGGTGAACTAATAATTTTTGTTTCCTGTATAAAATCTATAGGATGCTGCGCATGCGCGGTTTCGATTGATTCGTTTACAATCGACCCATCACTGGTTCAAATCAGACGGCTAAAATCAGGGTAGAAAATGGCCTTTTATTTCTAAATTATGACCCTTTTGATTAATCATACCAACATTATAAGTGCACCTCAGGAAACATAATTAAATAAAAAATAAAATAAAAACAATTGCAGTTCATGATCCCTTTAAATGCAAAAGCACTGAAATATATATTTTTCTGTCCTATGTCCCTTTAGGGGCTCCGTACAAAAGATTATCAGGATGGAAAATGTAATTGAAAACTGGGGGCTAAAACTATACACTGAATCATTTTGATAAGAGAGAAAAAAATGAAGAAAATGAAAAATATAAATGCAGCTTTACATTCATTCATAATCAGGAGACAAGGCAGAGTGTCCACTGAAACTAAAGTTAATTAAAATATGCAGACATGCATTATTGTGATCAATTAAACCTAATATGATTTCTTTAAAAACAGATGTAATGTTCTATCTGATAAATTAAGACAAATTATATGAAATATGTGAAATGAAAATGTACTGTACAATGGAATGAGTGAAAATCTGTAAATTACACGTATTGTAAGAAATATAAAATGTATGTTTGCAGTAGTACAGTATAAAAGCCACAGGAATATCACAGACCACAGATGGACTGGCAGCATGACAGTTATAAAGTGAATTCCACAGCACTCAAAAAGAAAGTGTCTTCAGAATCCACTAGCATCGCTTTTAAGATGAATGTGCCCCCAGGAAATGGGCAACCTTTGCCCAAACAGACAAATGAAAAAGTTCTAATGCAGAGGGTGGGTGGTGGAAACATGTCACTTTTGCCTAATTAGGTTTTCACTCCTGCCAACTGCCCCACTAGTCTCACTGGGTAGTTCATAGTAGACTACAGGGTAAGAGCTCAGATCCCTCACCTGGATTTCACACTACAGGAAAATTTGTATTTACAATTTAGGTGGTCACCACATTGATGTCTCTAATCTTAGCAGCACAACATGCACGTGACTAAATGAATCTGAGATAAAAGTGAAGAGTCTCTGAGCAATCGATATATTTGTTTCCACATACAGAAAGACATTTGTTTTCCTGTAGTAATCAAAAGCTATTTTGTCATTTTCCAGGTCTGGAACATGATTCAAGTCTATCCTGTGATTCACACACTGCAGATTGAAATGTCATTGTGCCCATGAACATGAGGATTAACCTCCATCTGACGGTGCACTATATTGTGTGTGTGTGGCTGTGTGTGTCCAGGTAGAAATCTTTAGATTAAAAGGAACAAACCATAAATAAACATGACATGAGTAAGATTGCTACATGCACATTTCTGAGCATGATACTGCTTTTATACAAGTTCAGTACAGTTGAGTATATAATATTTTCTTACATTATTTGGCCAGTTAATTATTTTTCGCGCACTCTGTTGCATTGGGTCCCGCGGGAGTGCAGGTCTCTACATCCATCGACTGAACAGCATTTTCTCGACATGTTTCCGTGTTGTTGTTGCCCAGCAACAATGTTGTCTGGGGTTGGGCAAAAGGAGGGACGGTGGGCAGTGTTCAAAATGCTTTTGTTCTTTATATAATTTTTTTTTTTATTCACTCATATTGTTTGTTTTCAACTAAAAGAAAACCTTAAGATATAACGTAAGCTTGTATTGCCTAATCGTAAGCATGTTCAGAAATGGTGACAAAAACTTAAATTTAGACTTTCTTGTTAAACGTCATTTAAATATATGAATATTCTATTTTTATGAGCCCAAATATTCGAATACAATATTTTCGAAAAATTTCCATCCCTCTAGTGTACACCACAAGTTTTTAAAAGCTTGTCTTATATGTGATATAAATAAGAAGTGCTCACAAATGGCTGTTGAGATAGTATTCTCCAACGATACAAGTAGCGTCCTGGACCTAGAAACGTATTCCTTGCGCCACGACTTGACTTAAGCAGATAGCAGCTTCAATTGGCCAAAAGCCGCCAATTGAATTTACATTGGAAGAGGTCGTCTGACTGACATGCAAAGTGATCAATAACAGTTGGTTTTGTTCAATGTCATGTTTAGGGATGGGAAAATGTCGCTACATTAACAGACCGGCATACAACCACACGTCATTCATTCAAGATTGGCATAAGTTATTTGAGCAGTGCAACAATTAAAACACTTAAGAAATTAGTTGTAGATGTCTGTAAAATGTGTTTTCAGAATTTTAATTCATCTTAAATAATCATTTGTGCACTTCCATTTCAATCAGATGCTCCCAGTATACAGTACATCTGTTTGGAGCACGTCTCTTCACTTTTTAGTGCCTATAAGCAATTCCGGCTATCAGAATATAATTATTATTTGGCCAGCTACAATGTCAGAGTGGCATTGTTCAGCTACAATGTCAGATATTTCATTTTCAGTGAGGTACTTCACCTGTATCTACAATCTTCCAGTATAGATTTGAAAGAACATACAACAAATTCTTTACTCAGAAATATGCAAACATCTCTTATGTTCAGTGTGTGGGTGTTCGTGGCCGTGACCTCTAATGCTCAGACTAGCTAAACAGTGACCTCCTGGTCACAATGGTCAGCCTCTTCTGTCACACTGACTATGCATTTACTTAACTATACACAAGCCTAAGTAATGTACAAACAAGTATACATTTGGAAGTTACAATTAGAATATTACAGGTAACAGTTTACACTAATATTCCATTTGATAACATTATTAAACTACGCCAGTTAACATGTCCTAAAGCATTTATTAATCTTGGTTAAAGGGTTAATTCACCCAAAAATGAAGATTGTCATCATTTACCCTCATGCCCTCAAGTCCACAAAACTACCACTGACAGTCCGCAAAACTACCGGTTTGATGCTTCAATAAGTTCATAAAGAGATTGTAAAACTAATCCAGATGTTTTGAGCAGTTTAGTCCAATTTATCTGAAGATACATATTTGCTTTATATGATAAACAGATTTAATTAAGGCTTTTATTCACATATAAACATTGATCAGTGAACATAAACGGAAGCTCAACCAAACCTGCTTGACAAACCTCACTGGTTCTTGCGGAAGCTCAAATGTGCTGCGTAACATGAGAATGAATCTCATTGGATGTCGCACATCAAGCAAGCATGATTGAGCGTCCGTTTACCACAACTGATGTGTGTGTTGCGTTCACGCCATGTCGTAATTACCATGAAAAAAGCTCCACATGCTTTTGAATCGCTCTTGGTGTGCTTTGATGTCATACACCAATCGGTCTGCACAACGGCGCTTCAAATCCAACACACCATAAATCTGCAGTGGTCAGGTGGTACATCGGCCACGTGGTACAGCTCTCAGAAAATTACGAGTTTACCTGTTGGAATTACAAGTTCTGCAAGCACGTGAATGCTTTTAACAGTACAGTTTTACAGTTTTTACAGAATTGTTATCGTAATTATGACATGCAGTGAATGCACTTTATGTGAATAAAAGCCTAAATTAAATCTGTTCATCATATAAAGTGATCGTATCTCTTCAGAAAATTTGGACTAAACCGCTCGATTCATATGGATTCGTTTTATAATCTCTATTTGAAGTGTCAAAGTGGTAGTTGCATAGACTGTCAGTTGAGGGACTGAAATATCTCAGATTTCATTAAAATACCGTCATTTGTGTTCCGAAGAAGAACGAAAGTCTTACGGGTTTGAAATTATATGAAAGCGAGTAAATGATGACATTTTTTTTTTTTGGATGAACCCTTTAAATGTTAATTTTCAACACTGACTAATTCCTCAATCAAAAGTTGTATCTGTTCATATTATTTAAATCGACCTCAGCTGACATGAGCTAACAATGAACAATTGTATTTATTAACTATGTTAACCATGATTAATAAATAATTAACATTATCAATGTAGCAGTACAATTGTTTAACTAATGAGATCTTTTTGTAAACCTACCATAGCACCAAATCAAAATAACTTTGAAATCGGCTGAGCTTATTTTAAACGCACTATAAAATATGAACCTTGTAATAACACATGGGCTGCCTAACATTGCGGCTTACTGAGCTGTGTATTTATGCTGCTTACAGTTGTTCTTTACGCACTTCCTCTTTTAGTTCTGCCCCCATCCCCCCCGCCCCACCCCGCCCGCCAAGAACTTTTGTTCACACTTTAAAAATGCAGAAATGTAAATGCTTATTTATGACCTTGATCTTAAAAAAAGTACTATACTACTATACAGTACTATAATAAACAAATAAGATTCACATCTAGCGACAGTAGCTCTCTTGCAGATGGTTGCTTAGTAACAGCAGAGTAACAAGAGCAAAAGCGAGAGGTACACATAGCTGACTAGCACAAGCCTTGAGACAAGAAATGTTCATTTACATATTTGTTTTTTTTTAAACAGACAAATAAATGCACTGACTTCTGTACACCAGATCTTTCCATTTCCATAATGTGTCCAGATACATTATTAGAATTTGTGTGAACAAAACACGTTTATTCTTATATATCTCTAGCAATTAATTTTTTTAGGTCAGGTCGACTCATATTGGGTTGTAACCCAGAGATGCAGAGTACATTTCTTTGCTTCATTTAATTAATAGTGTGCCCACAATTCATCAGACAAGACAATATTTCAAACTGTGAACGTTGCTCATTATGTATCCATTATAAACTGAATGATCATTTCTTAAAGGTCCCATATTGTAACACCTTTCTGAAGTTTTATTTTAGGTTTTGATGTCCTTAAGAATATATATTTGTGGTACGAGTACTAAAAACCATATAAAACACCTGTAATGATGGAAATGATATCCGGCCTTATATTTTCGTGACGGACCCGAATCGGGCGACGACAGGAGACAAACAACCATCTCCTTACTTTCGGCGTTATTGTAAGAGTTTATAATTACCATTACATAAATGCTGCACGCAGATTTAACATGAACGATAATTTAAACTGTCTGTAAACAAACTCAGACTTTTTTGTCAAATTCAATGTAAATCTGAGTAGTTCTAACATCACATACGGAAGTCACAACGGCTTGTGAAAAGGCACAGCTACTTTATGCAGGCTGTGTGCATTTGTCTCTGGATTGACTGTTTTGAAACTTATATGGTCGTTACATAGCCCCTAGACCTCTGTTATCATGAAAAAAGCCAGGAAATTTCAGTTTTGACAATATGGGACCTTTAATTATTGTGAGAGCAACACTTCACGGAGCAAAACTTCACCCAGGAGTGAGGTGTTATTCAAAGCAAAGGGCAAGCTTTGACACCCTACCTGATCTACTAATGAGGCCACAAGCACTGGTTCGAGAATAATACCTTAATCCAAGTGTTTGGAACAGACGCTTTAAGCCAGACCCCTCTGCTTTTTGAACAAATCTCAGATTGACCTGATGCAGGAATTAAACAATTATAATTCCAGAAAATTTCCTCTGACCCTGCCCCGTCATTACAGTAATTTCACATGGATGAATCATCTAATCTAATAGGAGTATTTAAACTTTAAACAATGTATCGTCAATTATTTAATCACAGTCAGTGAGGTTTGATTTGTGCCTGAACACGCACAGCCACACACTGCGAGAGAGGTCAGAGAACAACACCAGTCATACTACAGTGCACCTTGAGGAAACGAGGTTAAGCCTGGTGTTCAAGGGCACAATGACATTAAAGCTATCGAAGTAGGCAGCAGGACGGACTGTAAATCTGGACACTGAAGACATCGTTTAGGTTAGTGATGCGTTTCTCTAATTGCACTCCAATAAGCACAAATCCATGTAATAACAGTGCAATCATATATATTATTTATTTTAACAGGAATAATTCATCCATCCATTTTTATTTTTTTTATTTACTTACCCTCATGATGTTTTAAACATCTTCACATATGTCTTTTCTATAAAATAACAATTCAACCATATAGGCTCAAAATAAAAAAGGCATAAAAAAATGCACAACAAAAGTCCATGACTCATATACTGTATTCCAAGTCTTCTGAAGTCATACGATAGCAGAAGTTATTCACTGATAATCTTTACTTTTAAGGTGCTATTATAGTGAATTGTAGCAGTTTTGGAGTCTGAAAGCCTGTGGACACTTTATGGAAAATATCTGTGAGTAGCACTTTATTTTACAGTCTTGTTTCACATGTACATACTATAGTAGTTAAGATTAATTACAACTAATGGGAAATAACTAGGTACTTAACCTGAACCAGGGCCCCAGACTGCAACCAAATGGTTGCATTTTGCAACCTTTTTTCCTGCCAGTCACAGTGTGTAAATTTTGTTAGAGGTCGCACTTGTGCCACTACCACATTGGCCAGCTGATAAGAGCTGCCATTTCTGTTACATATGAGAAACATCAAACGGCAAATGAAACAAAAGTGGAATGAAACCACGCTACTTGTTTGAGCTGTGCGGACCGTTTTTCATCCAACATTCACATGGATTTAATGTAGCAAAGCTAACTGTAACCATGGTATTGTGGTTACATATAGTCGAGTGGAGTTTTACATTATACGTCTCAGGGTTTGTATAACCTTTCGTACAGCACTTTTAAAGGGCTTTCAATTGCTTCACACTTTTTCCAGCACTTCAAAGCTCTAAATACTATCCCATTTTAATGTTATTTTTAATGATGATTTGTAAAACTGAAAGTTTAAAGATGTAGGAAAACTAACACTGTGACAAACAAGCACTTTTATTTAAAAAGATATGAAATTACCACAATAACCAGTAGATGAAAGCAGAGGAGCACTTACAAGGTGATTATAGTTGTGCATTTTTAAATGAGTTTATTTTAATATTGTTTTCAAATTTCCTAAGCATTTCAGTTTTGTTTAGTTTAGTTCGTTTTGTTTCTATTTAGGTAACAGAACACTTCCAGTGTAGACCAAAAAGACATTTCATTTCAGAAAAGTTTAATGTTTGCACAGTTTATCGGGAGTTATGTGCCTTGCTATTTCGTTGTTTGGATCATTCAACACAGGAAACAACACGAGGGAGAATAAATTAAATAACAGCACGAAACAACATGAGGATGAATAAATGACAATAATAATGATAATTTTAATTCTAGGGTTTTAACTATTTGTGTGTGTGTGTGTGTGTGTGTGTGTGTGTGTGTGTGTGTGTGTGTAATGAGCTCAGGTTCTTCAGTCCATTTCTATCTTGCAATGCAATTGGACCTGTGAAAACTCATTTCAAGGTGAGTGTACTCCCACTGCAGCACAGAAAAGAAAACCTTATTCTTTGTCTAAATAAAAGTTTTTTGTTGTTGTTGTTGTGTTTTTTTCTGCCAAGTAAACAAAATAAGCCCGTCTCTGAGTAGGGTTAGTTCGACTCCTCCATTAAAGGTCAATTCTGATCCAAGAGCTGTTCGCATTAACAGCTTTCATTTCATCACAAATCCAGTCAAGCTA
Organism: Abramis brama; assembly: GCF_963993115.1. Classification (NCBI taxonomy): domain Eukaryota; kingdom Metazoa; phylum Chordata; class Actinopteri; order Cypriniformes; family Leuciscidae; genus Abramis; species Abramis brama. Next base: position 16,907,984 of record NC_139976.1, on the reverse strand, counting down.
ACCATGCAGAACATTGTGCTTGAGCTCACAGATACTCTTCTCTTATTGTGACTAATGTGCCTCAAAAAAGAAACAAACAAAGATGCATTTGCATAAATGCCATTTTGGCCTGTAGTGGGATGCTCTTTGTCCTGTTATTGTAATTCTCTAAAGTGATACAGGTTTGCAAAGACATAACTCACCTGGATAATCTGGCCCAGGTTTAATCCACATGCATTATCCCCTTGCAGCCCATTAGAATATTGATGCTGGCCAAAATCCAGGTAAAGTACCACTTCACGAGATTGAGCCAGAGGAATCAAGCTGAAACTAATAAATGGGGATATGATTGAGGAGAGGAACGGTCAATTTGAGGAAGGAGTTTGAGGTTTGCCATCAATGTCACAGTTGTTTAGGTCTCACTTCAGCCTACAACTGCACTTGTCTTCATCTCAGGTGATGACAGGAAAGGAATGGCGTGAAATGGCACAGGGGAAACGATGTACACATAACAACTGCTCTGAGAGTGCCACTGTACCAACTGCCTATTTATTCATTTGTCAAAAAAAAATAAAAATAAAAAATACAATTCTTTTCATCACTATACATAAATGAGGCGCGGCTCGAGCCACGCGGAAAACGCGTGCATGCTAGAAATAGGACTGACGCCTTAGTATCCTACGTATCTTAGTGTTCCAGCAACAATAGTGTTCTCTGGCTAGAGCGCAGAACAGCGGAGTTTGTAGGCTATATGGACCGAAGTGCATGCCTGAGCTTGTGTTTTGGGTTAAGCTGCGTTGCTTTAACATTGTGGAAAATAGAATAATAGAAACAAAATGTATCTCGTTTTTATTTTTAACTTAATTTCGTCTTTATTTAAATTTCGTTTTTCTTTATTTAAATCTACCCTTTACTGTGTCAGTAATTTGTTAGTCAGAAAAATATTAGACTACCTAAATAGTATTGCTTAATTTAACAGACCTGTGTGTGTGCGTTTTATATCACTAGTGCAGTGTCTGTTCTCGGAGCATATAAGCCGTAAGCTGAAGTGAGGTGCGATCTCCGCGTGAGGTGCGCCGCTTCCCGCTCGCGCTGTTGTTCTGTAGTTTACTAAAAGTTTATTAATTCTGAATGTGTTGCGTCTCGCGTGTCCATCTATACTGCACCAAATGCGACACTGCACTCCCTTGTGAAGTCGATTGGATGAACGGTTCTCGAAATAATCAAAATGCAAACGGACAGACAGACACAGATTCCTGCCTTTATTAGAGAGAAGAATATGTTCAGCACCCTCTCTCCGACGCTTCGAATATTCGATGTTCATTACTACCGAAGCTTCGAAGCTCAAAAAATGGTATTCGGACCAGCCCTAGTGTGCATGTGCATCCACTAAATCCAGTAGTTGTGATAGGCCTATATATACCCCTGCTCTTGTGAATCATTAAAGTCAATTACAGCATCAGCTTGTGAGAGTTTAATGAAAACCACAAAAACATGCACTTTAATTAAATAAGTTTTCCAAAAATATATATATTTGTTAAATATTTATACATCATAAAAATGATTTAGTCTGAGGGTTATTTATTATTTAAGCCCAATTAACCACAAACATCCAACGCAAGTCCCCACCCCACCCCCAGCTAGTGAACAGAACCAATCAGAGCTGAGGCTGCTCCAAGAACAGTTGAAGTTAGAAGTAAAGTTACTGTGGAAGTGAGTCTGACCGAAAATGTCAGGAAAAAAAAATCTGGGTACCAGTAACCATGAAAAGAAGGAAAGGGAGGCCAGGAGACTTAATCAGTTTATCAAAACATTCTTAAAAAAGACAGGTTAGTGCAGTGTAGAGATGTCAATGTGATGAGATGCCGTGCCCTGATTATTTTGCTGTCCGATTTACTTTGACAGGAATAGTTTCACAAAAAAAAGCTGCCGCCCAAACGATTACGCACTCAAAGCCCCATCTTTTTGCATTATTATGTAGTTTGTTGGTTTGTATGCAGAAAAATGGATATGGGTGTAAGGATTGTTGCTTATGTGATATGTTTAAGATAACAATACTGTTAAGGAAACTCAAATACTTTTCACTGCTCTTGGTAGATATATTTATTAGCTTTATTTAATAAAATATTATGCAGTGGCATATTAATATTCACCAATAATTAAGACAATGAGAAATGTAAGTGTTTTATTTTACATTTGACTGCATTCTTTTTAATTTCTGAATGTTTACCTCAGCCGTTAGACACCAGACTGACTGGAAAGACATTTTCCCTGGTTTTACAGACCAGGCTTAAGCTAGTCCCAGACTAAAATGCATGTTTCACAGTTCTGTTATGTTTGGACTTTTAGGCCCGGTTTCATAGACAGGGCTTAGATTAAGCCAAGATTAGACCTTAGTTCAATTAGAGCATTTAAGTTGTTTTATAAACAGGTCTTAGAAAAAATCATTACTGGTGTGCATCTTGAGACAAAACAAACATGCATTTTAGTCTGGAACTAGGCCTAAGCCTTGTCTGTGAAAACAGGGGTTAATTTGTTTATTTTCAGTCACGTCTCCTTTGTTCTAGTTTCCCGCCACTCTTTAGTCACAATGGTTATTCAGTCACATGTCTCCTTTGTTCTAGTTTCCCGCCACTCTTTAGTCACAATGGTTACTGCTGATGATTATTCATTCTGTTCAGCTGTGTGTGATTAATTATCCTTGTTTGCATGTGTATTTAAGTTGAAGTATTTTCAGTGTTTATCTATCCGGTCACATTTACACATTGTGTTCATTTTCTTGCCTTGTTTTCAATTACCTTCTGATTGGATTATTAAAGACTTTAAACCTGATTTTCATCGTCATCGTCTGTTTCCTGCAACCATTTGTGACAGCATGTTTGAGGTGTTTTAACTGAAAGCAACATATCTTAAAATGTCAGTGCCATTGTTTTGTCTCAATATGCACACCAGTAATGTTTATAAAAGCTGTCCTAATTGAACTAATGGCTCATCCTGGCTTAATCTAAGTCCTGTCTGTGAAACCAGGCCTTTATATTATATTGATGGTAGGTCTACTTAAAAAAAAAAAATTATAATAATAAAAAGTAATTATATTATTTTATTTTATTAATTTCTTGTCTTTTGTTGTTATTCTATTAGTTTGTCTTGAATGATTGCTTAATCACTTAATGCCATTTTGATAATATTTATATCAACTTTGTATATAAAACAGGCAAAAGCAATGTTGTCCAATAAAAACATTTATTTGCAATGATTTATTTGTTTATCTGTTTTGTTATTTTGTAAGAAATCCCTATTAGGTTACATGGCACCAGATGTGGGCCTCTGTGCCCATATCTTACACCGTACTGTATATGATAAGATTGGAGGGTGGTGGGGGCCCACATTAATGTTTTTTCAGGGGGCCCAGAATTCCCTAGCTATGGCCCTGTGTGTGTGTGATGTGTATATATATACACTCACCTAAAGGATTATTAGGAACACCATACTAATACTGTGTTTGACCCCCTTTCGCCTTCAGAACTGCCTTAATTCTATGTGGCATTGATTCAACAAGGTGCTGAAAGCATTCTTTAGAAATGTTGGCCCATATTGATAGGATAGCATCTTGCAGTTGATGGAGATTTGTGGGATGCACATCCAGGGCACGAAGCTCCCGTTCCACCACATCCTAAAGATGCTCTATTGGGTTGAGATCTGGTGACTGTGGGGGCCATTTTAGTAAAGTGAACTCATTGTCATGTTCAAGAAACCAATTTGAAATGATTCGAGCTTTGTGACATGGTGCATTATCCTGCTGGAAGTAGCCATCAGAGGATGGGTACATGGTGGTCATAAAGGGATGGACATGGTCAGAAACAATGCTCAGGTAGGCCGTGGCATTTAAACGATGCCCGATTGGCACTAAGGGGCCTAAAGTGTGCCAAGAAAACATCCCCCACACCATTACACCACCACCACCAGCCTGCACAGTGGTAACAAAACATGATGGATCCATGTTCTCATTCTGTTTACGCCAAATTCTGACTCTACCATCTGAATGTCTCAATAGAAATCGAGACTCATCAGACTCCCTAACCCATTTTTCCAGTCTTCAACTGTCCAATTTTGGTGAGCTCGTGCAAATTGTAACCTCTTTTTCCTATTTGTAGTGGAGATGAGTGATACCCGGTGGGGTCTTCTGCTGTTGTAGCCCATCCGCCTCAAGGTTGTGCGTGTTGTGGCTTCACAAATGCTTTGCTGCATACCTCGGTTGTAACGAGTGGTTATTTCAGTCAAAGTTGCTCTTCTATCAGTTTGAATCAGTCGGCCCATTCTCCTCCGACCTCTAGCATCAACAAGGCATTTTCACCCACAGGACTGCCGCATACTGGATGTTTTTCCCTTTTCACACCATTCTTTGTAAACCCTAGAAATGGTTGTGCGTGAAAATCCCAGTAGTATCCCAGAGCAGATTGTGAAATACTCAGACCGGCCCGTCTGGCACCAACAACCATGCCACGCTCAAAATTGCTTAAATCACCTTTATTTCCTATTCTGACATTCAGTTTGGAGTTCAGGAGATTGTCTTGACCAGGACCACACCCCTAAATGCATTGAAGCAACTGCCATGTGATTGGTTGATTAGATAATTGAAATTGAACAGGTGTTCCTAATAATCCTTTAGGTGAGTGTATATATATATATATATATATATATTATATATGTATATATATATATATATATATATATATATATATATATATATATATATATATTTATTATATATATATATATATATATATATATATATATATATATATATCTATATATATATATCTCTATATCTATATATATATATATCTCTCTCTATCTCTCTCTCTCTCTCTCTCTCTCTCTCTCTCTATATATATATATATATATATATGAAGAGATTGGTTCCAAAACGCGATAAATCCATTTTGATTAATTTGAGTAAAAATGTGGCAAGATGAAAACCACAATTTTCTGTTTCAAACTTTCACATAGCATCTTTAGGTTATAATAACATAAAAAATTCAAATCCAGATTTTGATTTTCAAAGATTTATTATAAAAACTGATAATTATGACCGCCGCTAGCATAGCTAGCGAAAGCGGTCATATAGGGATTGTCAAAGTTTTTTTTTTTTTTTTTTTTTTTGTCAATCTACTGAATTTTCCGTCAACGATACCAGGGACACCGAAACACCGGGGAACATGAAATTTGGTGGGCATGTAGCCCCACTAGACTTTTACGGAAAAATTTCGTTTGGTCCCCGGGGGCCACTCCCCCCCCCGCGCTGGGCCCCCCCAAACCCAAAAAATGTAGTTTTTCCTAAATAACTACCTGAACCGTGGCACCGAGGATGAAGAAATTTTTATGGTATGTTGGTCTTAAGGGCCCACATCAACCTAGCCCATAATCACTCATTTGTGATTTGCGCCCCTCCCATAAAAAATGAAAATGCAATATTATTCTGCTTTAATCGCCCCTATCTTCAGTTGAGATGTTCAGAACTGCACCATATTTCATGTGTATGATTAACTTGACATCCTCTGGGGGTATGCTAAGTTTCGTAGAATTTCATCCATGGGGGGGTATAAAATAAATTCATTTATGTGCACATTTAGTGACTGTACACTCATCGGCCTGTAGATGGTGGTGTTGAGCGAAGGGTTGCTGGTTTAGGATGATACTTACTGTCACACACACACATGCAGGAATACAAACAAACGCAAGCATGCACACACACTGACATCCACACGCACAGACACACACCCATACACACACATACAAATCCACATGCACAGACACACACACACGCGCACACACATGTACGCACGCATACATACACGCACAGACACACACACACACACACAGACACACACATACACAAACACACACACATACACACACACACACACACACACACAGACAGACATGCACATACTACTTTTTTTAGGTATCAGCCATATACCCGATTTACCAATACCCAATGTGTTATGCTTGGGCAGTATACTAATGACGTGGGTGGGACATGTTTCATGCCATGTTAGATCACATCCTGAGAGTCTACGCTTTCAGAAAATATATAGTTTATATAGTTGAATCAGTTTTCTCTTCATGGTACAGACCAAAATGTATTATGTGTACACTTTCTTCACCTAAATCCATAAAATCCCATTAATTTCAATGGGACATTTACTTAAGTGTTCTACTAGGTACAGTGGGAATGAGTTTAATTTTGTTAACATTGTTTTTTTACAACTCTGAGACCAGGGCTACAAGATAAAACCACTTTTTTGGGGAAAAAATGTTTTTTATTTCAGTAAAACACAACAAACCCATGCCGAAATCAGATAACTGACTTTTACCATCAACAGGCACCTCAACCGTTTGGTAGAGGTTTGTAGAAATTGAATGGGAGGGTCCTTCGCCCCTATCTTCAGTTGAGATGTTCAGAACTACACCATATTTCATGTGTATGATTAACTTGACATCCTCTGGGGGTATGCTAAGTTTCGTAGAATTTCATCCATGGGGGGGTATAAAATAAATTCATTTATGTGCACATTTAGTGACTGTACACTCATCGGCCTGTAGATGGTGGTGTTGAGCGAAGGGTTGCTGGTTTAGGATGATACTGTCACACACACACATGCAGGAATACAAACAAACGCAAGCATGCACACACACTGACATCCACACGCACAGACACACACCCATACACACACATACAAATCCACATGCACAGACACACACACGCGCACACACATGTACGCACGCATACATACACGCACAGACACACACACACACAGACACACACATACACAAACACACACACATACACACACACACAGACAGACATGCACATACTACTACTTTTTTTAGGTATATACACAAACACGCAATACAGCCAAATTACTCCACGTCATTTATTTTTGTGAAAAGCCAGTGCAGGCCTGAGCGGCGGTCATATTTTGTACCGCCATGCGGTACATCTAGTTTTTTCCCAAAATGCAATAAATTCATGACACTTATTTTTTTCCTAAATGCAATTAATCCATTAAATCAATATAAAAGTTATTTTTCATATTTCAACAGTTGAAAATACACAAAGTAAGTTGATCCACATATGACAGCCTCTGAACTTGGTCAATGCTAATCTTATATACAGGCACTGGCCTAAAAATACATTCAATCAGCCATCGCTAGGAAATACCTCCTGAACTTTTTTGACGGCGATCAGCTGTAAAATGGCTTGGTCCTGCTCGGTTTTCGTTAACTGAGTAAAACAATTGAAAGTTTTTCAAATGATTCCCTGGGGTCAATGTGTCAGCATGACAGAAGTTTGATACTGACGTGCGAGAACAAGCAACAGTCGGCATTTTTCCTCCTCCCGAGTGCCTCATCTTCTTAATCTCACGTAAATGATTAGATTTCGATGGCATTTGTCACGATTTGGAAAGAAAGGGAGAAAACATGACAAAATAACATGGCAGATATTGCATTTTATGTAAAATTAAAAATGTACTTTTCATCAGATACAATACTGATTTTTGCGGGAATTTTTTTTACAAATGGCGTTTAGGAACCAAACTCTTCATATACACACACACACACACATATATATACATACACACACACACACACACATTATATCTAATTATATCTAATATTTTTCATTTATATACTTATGTATATATTACACCATAAATTGAAGTAATTAAAAAACTCAAAACCATATGAAACCAATATGAATTCAAAGAGTACATTTCTAACTTTGCACGTTTTAAACTAGACTTTTAAAGATTTTTCTTTATCATAGACATTCATATACATCATTGACCCATATGCCATTTTCTGAAAAGTATAACTAACTGCTGCTGACAAAGTAAAAAATGCAAACTTCATAAAAATGCAGAGAACATGACAACCTACTATCTGCAACACCTCACTTTTCCCTAATATTATTTGGCCTTTAAAGTCTATAGTCAGCAAAAAAAAGAAGTTCCTGAGGATACAAACATCTTTCTTTCAACTATGCTGTGAAATGATAAATATTAATTAACTGTTGAGTAAAGGCCCGTTGCTGGCCCATTTTTCAAAGGCCAGACATTTTCCTCAGGTATCTGATAAATATTCAGGCCTTTGTTATACAGCAGAGTGTAGGTCATTCATATTAGGTTGGTCAGAGCATGAAGTATGGCCACTGGGGCTGGTTACTAAAGCCGCCAAGACTAGTCTTACAAGTTAGTCAACTTTTTTTTCTCTCTTTAAGACTGTTCATAACTTTTTGACTTTGAGTCAGTAACAAAAAAACCAACAGATTGGTCTAATTTGAAAAGTGAGACTGACTGCCCCTTAAAGGGGACATATCATGCCAAATGCACTTTTTTAGCCCTTAAATGCATTTTGTTGTATATTTGGAGTGTTTAGAAGTACAGAAAATATGAAATTATTCTCTTCAGGTGCTTCGTTGATATCTTTATATTCTGTTTTGGTCATATTTTTCAACCTGTTCCGATTTTTCTGTTATCTATGACGTTTTTTGAACTATTACGTCACAGTATTTGCAGCGGAACTGCCAAATAAGGACATTGACTTCCGGCCCAACACTTCGAGCAATCCGCCATTTTTATTTCTCGCTGCAATTTTGTAGTCCAAGCTAAAGGATGCAGAAGTTACGAGAGGGTAAGTTAAAATGTTCGGTTGTTGGATGTAGTAACCCACACGCTTCATTTCACCGTCTAATGTAGATGAACTGCTGCGCTTGTTACAGGACGCATGTTTAACTGAAAGAACGAGCAGAGAGAGAGACCCGGTCGCGCGCGCGCTCACTCTCTCTCTTCAGAGCCAGGCGAAAGTGTAAACAAGACATCACCGTCTCCAAACTAGACGCTGTCTTGCTCTCTCTCCCTCGCACATATTAATCAAAATAAATCGACACGGTGGTAAAAGGTCGGAAGACCAAAGTTTCATGTGTAAATACAGTACACACCATTGCAATACATCCATATGAAGACGTTGTTCTACAGGTTTGTCGTCTTCATTTTCATCTCGCTCCGGCTCCGACTCTGGCTCGAACATGTAAGGCTGGCTGGACAAGTCTTCCGTTGTTGACATTTTGTTAATAACGTGTGAATAAAAAGTTTCTGTGCCGCTAGATAATCGTATCTCTGCTATCAAACTACAAAAATGGCCGAACGGGGTGGAGTTGAACCGCTGCAACATGGAGAGGGGGCGGGGTATGAAGTGTCTCAATTGTATTTAAAGAGACCGCACCAAAACGAGTTGCTCTCAGACGCACATCAGAAAAGGGGTAGAAAAGGGGCCTGTGGAGCTATAATAATGAGGAATTCAGACCCAAGCATTGCAGTTCCGCTTTATATAGACTACAAATGTATGATTTATATGTAAAAAGGAACAATTTAAAAGCATGATATGTCTCCTTTAACTAATTGCTAGTGGGTCATACAAGATATTAAGACACTGTCTTAACATAATGTCTGTGTTTATACAACTGGCTAGTTGTGATATTATAATAGGCTCTCAAATGCTGCAACCAATTTACGTGGCAAAACTGAAACCCTGCAAACGTTCCCCTTGAAAACCTTACTCTTTCTGTCAGCCTGTCAAATACTACCAGAAAAATGCCAACCAGTCTACTGCCACATTTACCTGTGTCTAACTTCACGGGCAAGGCTTACTAATTGTTGTTAACAAAAATGCCTTGATCTCCTTTAGGCATATTAGCACAAACTCCTTGAGTGTCTCTGTGGACCGCGGCCGCCCTTATAAACGAGAGTCCCAACTAATTGATGCACTAACAAAGCAACTCACTCCCTCTTTATTTTCCCCTATCTGTTGTTCATTGTTGCATACTCAATGTGATGTTTACATGTCTAGGGAGATCCAATTAAAAAGTAGCCAGGGGTAGTAAGGGCAATGCAAAACATACCAGAGCCACAAATATCTCACATGCAGTGCTGCTTGCACATCTTACCTTCATAAGTTTCAGATCAAATATGCTTCAAATTTCATTTCAAAGGGCCTCAACAGTATCAGTAAATATAGACAGTATGGATTTCTCCCCTTGGACAAGACAGCCAGTGCAACCTATGGAATGGAGCATTGGTCAATCAACTCTAATGTAACATGCTATGTCTATAACTACTCTACATTAAACTAAAAGCTACCCTGCCTTCTGGGCTTAGACTGCTCTGGGGTGCATTTACTGTACAAATCTGCTGCTTAACCACGTAGTGATGGATCATTAGAAAAAATTAACTAATAATCATGACTGTTTTCAAAAACCATAGTAATAAGGTAACACCTCCGTTGTTTGAACCACATTGGTTCAACAATATAGGACTGTCGTTAATGATGTCACACTGACTCTTTGCTAATTAATAGTAATGTTTGATTCTTAAATCGTTCTTTTAAGCCGGTAACCGGTCAAGCCTGTTCACAGAATCAAACTTTAGTTCTGGGTTGATGGCGCAAGACGCACATCTGAAGTACCACCTGCAGGCAGAGTTGAAAGTCAGCTTTTCGGTCATATCCAATTCAAAAAGAACGGAACAAGAAAAAGTTTGAATTGGTTCAAACCATAGACTGTAAAAAAAATATGGACGACGCCCCTTCGCTCTCTTCCATTGGTGAGAACTGAAGTGTCCCGATATGGCGATGACATCTTGGGACTTGAGTCTGCACAGTAGCGATCTCGGGACCAGACCTGCGCAGTAGTGAGCAGGAAGTAAAGCCGCGAAATCAACGCCCCGCCCTCACTCTCGCAGAATGCACTCTCCCTGAGTGCACTTTTTAAAAAATTGATTGCAGTACGACAAGAGGCTTGTTAAAATAAAGTAAATACAATCTCCTCAGTCCTCCAAAGATCCCGAAAAAAAATGTCCGTTGGTGCTTCAGTGACTACTTCGCTCAGAGAACCTGTCAATCACAGCTGTCAATCATGACGTTACACCACCGTTTTTATTGCATCACGTAACTAACTAAAAAACAACTTATTTTAGAAACAAACCCTTGAACTTACATCAGCGTGATAAAAACGACAGCGAATGAAAGAAACCACCTTTGGAAAAAAGATATTTGAAGTGTAATTTAATTGTTTAGTTGGTCTCAACCAACATAACACGGGGAGGCGGCGCTTATGACCTATACTTAGGACCAGTCACCGGGGGGCGATCAAGATGTTTTGGCTTCACTTTTCAGGGCTTGTGCAGCACGCTTGGTTCAAACAATCAAGTTATGCGAGTAAACGAACACTACGTGATTTTAGCCCGGATTTTCACAGACAGTTTTGTGGAAATCGCAGACAAATGCCTGAAATCAGAGGCAAATCAGTGCTCATTCAAGTGAGTGAAGACGCGATCTGACAGAAGTGCCCATGTGTTGCCGATGCCTATGAGATATTTAGCATGCGACTCGTCAGCAAGCATGGCTTTCACAAGAAATCATTCTCTCACAGACAACTTGGATCGCAAGCTTCTTGCAGGCTACCATTTTTAACAGGAATAAATCTAGTCTCACACGAAAACTCGTCTCACGTGTGATTTTGTTATTTTCTGTATCACTTCTCGTGTGTTTGGTTGTGAAACATTTGTCAGCGATTCTTACTATTAAAATGACGTGTAACGTGTGACCCCATGTCACCAATCCATAGTGTAATGTGCAGACAGCAGCAACTAAGGCTATGTTCACACTGTCAGTAGGGTGATCTTCACAGAATTTCATATCACCATCGTATAACAAACAATGCACAATCTAAATCGTGATCTTCTCCATTTTGAGATGTAGCCTACTAGCGAGAATATCCAGACTGGAACAAGCCTACTGATTGTTTAATGCAATTCTTTGTGTTAAACAAACAGTTGTCAAAATAGTAATTAAACCCTGAGTTAAACTTTAAAACACTGCATAGTCTTCACTGCATGAATTAAATACACATTGATTCTACAAAAGTTATTCAGTCAAGAGCAGTGAGTGATTTTGTCTTTCTTTTGTTTAACATTGACACAGACAGCAGCAGGTCTCTGCATTAGCCTTAAGACTGAATGCATGGGTCTAATATAATGAAACGCATTTAAATTCTTTTCCAACTACTTACTTAAGACATAACAGACTGACTTTATGTAAATACTCACCAAGACAGACATATTTTTGTGTATATTTTGACAGTTTAGGCGAGCACCTGAAACCTCAAGTATACTTTGCTCATCCGTGTTCCACTCTGTCTCACAGTGCACAGAGAAAGCGCGTGTTGATCAGTCTCTTTCGCAGTTTAATGAGTTTTTTAATAACTCTTTTTAAAATAAATCATGTCCCGCAGTAGACTACATTTTACAACAGTCACTCACTTTACATGATTTGACTGATTTGGCCATTAAAGGGATAGTTCAACCAAAAATGAAAATTCTATCATTGTTTACTCAAGTTGTTCCAAACCTGTATGAGTTTCTTTGTTCTGCTGAACACAAAGGAAGATATTTGGAAGAATGTTTGTAATCAAACAGATCTCGGTCCCCATTGACTACCATAGTATATATTTTTTCCTACTATGGAAGTCAATGGGGACCGAGATCTGTTTGATTACAAACATTCTTCCAAATATCTTCCTTTGTGTTCAGCAGAACAAAGAAACTCATATAGGTTTGGAACAACTTGAGGGTGAGTAAATGATGACAGAATTTTCATTTTTGGGTGAACTATCCCTTTAAGTTTAGGCTTTTAAGGAGGGGCGAAAGCACACGCTTTAAAGGAAAGGAACGGTATGCGGCACAATTATCATTTTATCTTGATTATCACGGTTTCTAACCGTTGGAAGCCAAAATCAAAACTAAAATTTGATTCATCGCACAGCCCTATTGCTGTTGAATTGTTTTTCAAATGAGTCACCAAGCATGAAAGACACATGATAGAGACACATGATATAATTTGGCCAGTCAGCACGGCCCTATATTAGGCAGTAATTGCTGATATTTTAACATTATTACGAGGACATAAAATATCTCAATCTCTACGATTCACTTGAAAAGTAATCGGCCTTCAAGATCAATCACGATAAAAAAATCGTCAGATCACCCACCGCGTTCTGTAAGTCCAAATCTGATTATTTGTGTATCCAATTGGAATCTGATCTAAAATTATCTAAATTGTATTACCTAAAACATTGTGTATCGCAACTGTTCAGATGAAAATTAAAATATTTTAAGACATTTATGAAAATTAATGTTGACAAATAAAAATATGACATGAAAACATGAACATTGATGCATCATAATCTAGCAGTTTTTTTTCTAGAAAAAAAAAAACTGCTAGATTATGATGCATCAATGTTATCGAAAAAGAAACATCTAAAAGGAATAGCTGCTTGAGGTAAAGCTGAAGAGTAAATGATCTCCAGTAAACTGAAGCCCGTTCTATGACACATCCTATGAGATTAATAATCAGATATCCTAGATACATAACATAAACGTAAGAGGCCTAGAATCCCGGCCGAGAATCGCCCTGAGTGTTCCCATAGATATCCATACAAACATACAAAGATTATTATTTATTTTTTAACTGCAGGCACTGCAATGCATTCTCTGCAGCAAATGGTGGAAACAAATATACCTCTATTAATAATCTTTTATAATCTCTAATCTATTAAATCTGAAGTGACATCCAATAATTTCCTCAGTGCATAACTTTCCATTTTGCTGTCATGAGTGGACGACCCTTCTGCAGGCTAAACTTCCGTGAACGAGCGCCGCTGCGTGCATACGAGCCGAACAGAAGGAGCGCAATAATTCTGACTAAAATATACATTAACACTAAATTATAAATATATTTTGCTAAAATATTTGTTGTTGAATATTTGTTGTTGTTTATGAACAAATGTGCTAAAGAATTTCAAACCTACAAGTGTATTTTTATGATCTCAGTTTTGTTTTTATTTATTTTAATTTTAAGTTTAATATCGTGTATTAACAATATCGTGTATTGACTCGTGAGCTAAGGGTATCGTCACACCCCTAATCATCACAAATATATTAGAGTAAAGAGTACAGTACATAATATACTTATTCAAAAATGTAGTTTAGTAGAGAGTAAAAATTGCTAATATCTTTGATTGTCAGTCAGACTAAAGTACGTAGCCACAAAGATACTTAAGTACAGTGACTAATTAGCTACATTTACTCAAAAACTTTAGGCTACACCACTGCAAGAAGCTTATGTTAGGTTCAGCCTAATGGTAAGCTTTATTACATGCAACCTTTTAGCAGCAACAGAAATGTTCTCAATGTGAATCCAAAAGATCTGTAGCCTGTCTTGAAACCGCATCAATTACAAATTTTATTTTTGTCCTGACAACTCAGTGTTTCGCATGGTGATGGATATGACAATGGTGACATATTTGGTTTTCGGCAGAAGAGATCTGCTACGCTCCTGCTGCTGACTTGCTAATGCCAATACACGACACGCTGCTGTGAGCAAGTAAGACATGCTGCTGCTGTACAATATAGCGTACATGAATTACCCATAGTAGATCTATACAGGTGGAGGGTTTCTGAAAGTGCGCTGCACTGCTAAGGCAAATGCTACCAAGTAGGCTTGGGCGGTATCCAAATTTTGATACCGTCAAACCTCCTCCCTATTTTACCGGGGTATATGGTATTATCGTGACTAATTAAAAATTATGACATAAGGCTCAGACAGCGTCACCAAACTGTTGGCTTGTGCCTACACCGTTCAGAAACTGAATACCAGATTGGGCAAAAAAAAAAAAAAAAAAAAATCAAGCCCAACCGTGCAGGTTGTGTCCGAGCCCGGCTGACGCCATTAAATGTAATTATGAGCCCGAGCCCGATTTAGACGACTATTTTTAATACGTGGGCCGTTATAATATGGCGGCGCCAAATATTTTTTTAACGCAGGTGCTGAGGGGGTGCTAGATAATATAAATACTATTAATAAATGATCAAAAATGGGACACTTAATATAGCCTATAATATTTAATTATTTTAATTATCACAATTAAAGTATTAATTTTATTAAATTAAACAAGCACAGCATTCAACATTCAATCAAATATTATTAAAGATTTATTATTATTAATAATTTTTTTCAACATATCTCATTATTTTGAAATGAGTGCGTGCAACAAGCAAGAAGTGCATTTGTTAATCCGGTGACACGCGTCCATTGATTTTTATTAATACAACTTTTCTGTCATGCGTCTGCTGCAAAGATTAAGTTCAGTTGACGATCGCCATCTCCTAGTGAACGCGGCGCGCATATAAAGAGAGAAATTACATAATCAGAAGGTATAGGCTAGCCTTTTTCTTTTCGTTTTGTATTGTTTCATTTAAAGAAATTGACGATCGGCATCTCCGTAGTGAACGCGCGTGCGCCTATAGAGAGAAATGCACATCATGGATTAATCGTATGCTGCCTATAGACCAATTTCGAGCCTACGTCACAGTTACGTCACGGCGCTAGCTGGTGGCAAAACGAACGGAAAACTGGAGGCGGCCAATACAAACCAGCGCAGATTCGGCTACATAATAAGGAGCTTAAATTATTATTATTGTTATTAAATGTCATCTTGTTGTGTTATTGGGTGCAAGAATCGACGGAGTACAGGCTCCAATTTGAAATCATCTATGATTTTATACATTGTTTTGATTGATTGTGACTAACATATAACAGTTACTTTTTGAAGAACCTGGTAATAAAGGGTAATCAAATACATAGTTAAAAAATGAATATGCTGTATCTGGAATTTTTATTTCTAGAAAATATTCACATCGTTAAAATTTCACCGTAATGTTATGTCACTCTTTACATTGTCGTCTTTGTGTCGGCGCTGGCTCGGCAGAACTGCGGATCGTAGGCTACCACACAAGTCTTGTACGTAACGTGACCAGCATTTAGTACAGTTATAGGCATCTAAAGATGTATATGCCCTCAGTTTCTCTTTACGCTCAGTTTCTCTATCAGGTAGGTGTACAAGTCAGGCCACTCAACCGGCGGTAGCGTTAATCCTCATCGTCCATCCATTGACTGAGCGTGTTCGTTAAAATTAACTTTTGCAAATAACAATCGCGGTCCTGGACAGTGAGTGACCTTGCACATTAAGATAAAATCGGATTTTCTCCAGTCATTATTAAAAAACAAGCTAACAAAACTTGCAAACTAACATTAGTAAAGCGGCCAAAATGATCGTTCTGCCACCACCTAAGCTCTGCCCACACAAAAACGTCACCATGTTTACCAACTGAAAATTGGTCTATATTTCTTTTCGTTTTTAATTGTTTCGTTTAAAGAAATTGACGATCGCCATCTCCATAGTGAACGATAGAGAGAAATGCACATCATGGATTAATCAGAGAGTAGGCTAGCCTATTTCTTTTTGTTTTGAATAGTTTCGTTTAGTGAATTTGATGATCGCCATCTCCGTATGAACGCGCATAGAGAGAAATGCACATCATGGATTAAATAATCAGCGAGTGCCCTATTTCTTTTCGTTTTGAATTGTATCGTTTAATGAAATTTCAAGCTTTATTTAGATATAGGCCTATCTGTCATGTCTGTGAGGCATACACTGAACTTCGGTTAATTTATGATGAGATTTCAATGCAAGTGACCGCGGCGCGCGCACGATCATGTCATGATATTGTCTGCTATATTGGATTCTTATTTATTAAATCCAGGCAATTGGTTGATGAAAAATTTATTAAAATTAAGATACAATTTATACAAAACGAAATTAACTTTAAAGAAAGGCCTTTTACAAAACGAAACTTAATTAAGTGGTCAAAATGTCTGACTCCCGATGCATCCCATCTTACTCGTGCTGTTCACTTTTCATTATCAACATAGATGAAAAAAATAACATTATAATATTTTAACAAATGAACTAATGCGCTTATTTAATGAACTCGGGGCAAA
Source organism: Abramis brama (assembly GCF_963993115.1). NCBI lineage: Eukaryota > Metazoa > Chordata > Actinopteri > Cypriniformes > Leuciscidae > Abramis > Abramis brama. The sequence continues at coordinate 16,891,046 of NC_139976.1, read as the reverse complement.
ATGCATCCTCGCAGCAGTGAGTGGGTGGTTGTTTTCGGAGATGCGACATTTAGAGGTGTTTCCATCTCTCGCGGTCACCTTTTTATTGCACAATTTTACCGCCTCTCCCTTCTATCTCTCTCTCTTTCTCCTCCACACTGTCACTTGATGACAACCACACATAAGCATTTTTAGGCATTGAATAAATTATATTTATATATTATATATAAGTGCCGGTAATGACGGTATTGAAACTGATACCGTTGCTAGTTTAAGACCCCACGGTATACGATATTACCATAATACCGCCCAACCCTACTACCAAGTATTTGAAGGTTGAGCCTACGAGCTCATTGGCTACTCATACAGCAGAGGAACCAATCAGCTGCGCCCTATAGAGAATTATACAACTGCAATCAGTTTGAATTAAGGACCTATTAGCCTCCACCATCTTGAGTTTCATGACAGAACTTTGTATTTGTGCCTGACCTGTTTAACTTAAGCAGTGGGCAACTGATTAGAGGTCTGCAAGCCCCGCGGGTCCCAACGGGGCCCAACACGCTGAGTCCATTTGGGCCGGGGCCATTTATTTATTTATTTTACTCTGGCTCATTTAGCTTCTCTCCTTTCATTGTGCCCATAATATTTCCTGCAGAGCGCAGGCTACTGTATGAAATATTATATGGATAATATTATAAATAGCTATTATACATCGCCTACGCGATTACGCGAGTAATGCGACACGCGTGCAATGCATAAATTAGCATACAGGTGACAGTTGACCATGCAGAGCATCAGGGAGAAGTTGGAGCGTGGGGATTTACTAAAAGTGCCCAATGCCTCGGGAAAAGCTGCATTTCGGAAGAGTTTTGATTTGATTACCACAACAAACAATGAACCTGAAGTCATGTTTGAGGCCTATAATAAAAGTTTACCTCTTAATAACGTGTGTGTGTGTGTGTGTGGCAGAGACAGTGTGCATCAGATTTGATTTCATGGTGACTTAAAAGGGCTGTTTTTTAGCTGGGCATTATATCAATGAATGTCCTCAAAGATAGCCATACACAAGGGTACAAAATGCTGCTGCAGTGTATGGACAGATGCAGAGAATGACCTCAGCTAAAACACTTCCTCCAGTGCCCCTCAGCTGTGTGTGTGTGTGTGTGTTTGCATGTCTGCACTCTGCAGTAGACGTAAAGATGGTATGTATATAAGGCATGTAAATCAGGCCAAAAATATGTAAATAAAATCATGAAACAACATTAGAATTATTCCCCATATGCAATATACATATATACATATATATAGAGAGAGAGAGAGAGAGAGAGAGAGAGAGAGAGAGTTTTTGTGAGCACTTGTCATTTCCATCAGCTTACAAGTCAACTCTGTCAGCACATAAAACTTACTCGGTTACTAACGTAACCTCGGTTCTCTCTAGAGAGAGGAACGAGTACTGCGTAGAATACGCTAGGGGAAAATCCTTTTCCACGAGAATACTGAAGCCAAAAAATTATCCTTAATTTTGCGTTAATGTAAAACGCGTTGCTGCAGCATACAGGCATAGGCGAGACAGCTCGCGCGCCTATTGGCTGGTCTGCTGGCAACTGCTTGAGCCTATCGAGCGAGACCTAGAGTGACGTCATACCCAATGAGGGCGCTTCGCGCCCTCTGCATCACGTCCCGCCGAAACGGGCGTGGCTTAGGTCTATAAATGTCGCTCGCAGGCTCATATCTCTGATTTTTCACAGTGAAGCAACCAGAGCGCGTGCACGCACGGCAGGATACGCAGTACTCGTTCCTCTCTCTAGAGAGAACCGAGGTTACGTTAGTAACCGAGTACGTTCTCTTACGAGAGATTCTCTCGTACTGCGTAGAATACGCTAGGGGAACCTAATGTAAAACGCTGTGTGTGCTGGGATCTGACACCATAGACTCAAGGGGCGACAGCCCGGAGTTCATATAGTGCACAATCACCTAGGGGAATCACAGGGAATCCTGGAAGAAGAGGGGTTTAGCCACTATCTTCCTTATATGGCTGCTTAGAGCAGCACTGCTATTCACAATAGCCGTATAACTCAGGACTGACAGTGTCAGTTTAAGAGATTTGGCCGTACTAGACCGACAGTACCCTGGCTTGTAGTGCGGGAACCTCTAGGTTGTAAAACCTTATAAATGTAGACGGAGAGGCCCAGCCTGCCGCCATACAGATATCTTGCAAGGCAATCCCACTTGACCAGGCCCACGATGAAGCCATGCTTCTCGTGGAGTGCGCCTTGACACCCAATGGGCATTGTATGCCCTTGGTTGTGTAAGCTAGCGCTATCGCGTCCACTATCCATCTGGATAGGCTCTGTTTCGAAGCGGCTAGTCCCTTAGAACGCCCGCTGAATGAAACAAAGAGCTGCTCCGTCTGTCTGAAGGCAGACGAGCGAGACACATAAGCTCTTAATGCCCTGACTGGGCAGAGGAAGCTTTCGTCCTCATTTCCTTCAGTGACCGGTAGGGCAGACAGGGAAATGACCTGCGCCCTAAATGGTGTATTGAGGGATTTTGGAACATAACCGTGCTTAGGTTTGAGTATAACCCTAGAGTCATTAGGCCCAAATTCCATGCACGTCGCGCTCACTGAGAGCGCGTGTAAGTCCAACTATGCGCTTCACAGAAGCGAGAGCCAGAAGAAACGCCGTCTTGAACGACAGGTGTTTAAGATCAATCTTCTGCAAGGGCTCAAAAGGATGACCTTTCATGGCTTCCAGTACCGTAGAAAGGTCCCATATAGGGACTGTGGGAGGTCTGGGAGGATTCAGTCTCTTAGCTCCTCTAAGGAAGCGGATGACTAAATCGTTCCTTCCTATAGACTGGCCAAGCGTTGTCGTAGAGAACACTGCTATGGCCGCCACATAGACTTTGAGCGTGGAAGGGGACCTGCCCTTATCCAGCAGCTCCTGTAGGAAGGAGAGAACCTCCGTCACTCCGCAATTTAGGGGTGACAAGCCACGAGCTGTGCACCAGCCAGAAAACACTGACCATTTGGAGGCGTAGAGACGTTGCATAGACGGAGCTCTGGCCTGCATGATCGTGTTTAACACTCCCTGTGGGAGGTCAGCGGGTACCCGTTGATGGTCCACACGTGAAGGGACCACAGCTCCGGGTGAGGATGCCAGATCGAGCCGTTGGCTTGGGAAAGGAGATCCTTCCTCAGAGGCACTGGCCATGGGGCGGTGCTTGCTAACCGCATCACAACTGGGAACCAAGGTTGGCTCGTCCAGAGCGGCGCTACAAGCAGCACTGAACATCCTTCTTCCCTGATCCGTTCCACCACCTGGGTCAGGAGGGAGACAGGGGGAAAAGCGTAGAGAGGACGGCGAGGCCATATGTGGGTCAGCGTGTCCTTGCTTTTCGAGAAAAATTCTGGACAATGAGCGTATTCCTGAGACGCGAACAGGTCTACTTCCGGTCTGCCGAATTTCTTCCACAGCAGCTGTACTGTCTGTGGGTGTAAAGACCATTCTCCTGTCGGAACGTGGTTCCTGGACAGTCTGTCTGGTCCTATATTCAGGAGCCCTGGCACGTGCGCTGCTTTCAACGAGAGCAGGTTGCTGCGAGCCCATATCAGGAGGCGTCTGGTTAGCCTGTACAGGGACAGGGACCTGAGGCCGCCCTGGCGATTTATGTAGGATACCACCGACACGTTGTCTTTATCAGGGGACGAAAGCGCGTGAGCGCTTTGCTCACTGCTAACATCTCGAGGCAATTTATATGAAGGAGCTTCTCCCGTTCTGACCATTGGCCAAAGAGCGGTCTGCCCTTGAGCAGCGCTCCCCATCCTGATGCGGACGCGTCCGTGGACACCACCATCAGTCTCGAGGAAGTCCCCAGGCTTACACCTGAGTGGTACCAGTCTTTTGCCCGCCAAGGGTTCAAAGCTGAAACGCACGCTTGATTGACCTTGAGGCGAAGCCGACCGGAGGCCCACGCTCTGTGAGGCACTCTCTCTCTGAGCCAGAACTGCAGTGGGCGCATGCGAAGCAGGCCCAACTGGAGAACTGATGATGCTGAGGCCATCAGACCTAGCATCCTTTGAAATTTCTTGAGAGGGACTACAGCGCCACAGCGAAAGGAGCCGACTGCGCGCTGAATGTCCAGTGTGCGCTGAGATGACAGGCGTGCTGTCATTGACAGCGAGTCCAGTTCTATTCCCAGAAAAGATATAATCTGTCTGGGGAATAGCAAACTCTTTTCCCAGTTTACTGTGAGACCGAGATTCTCGAGGTGATCGAGTAAAATGGTTCTGTGCTCCACGATCTCTGAGTGAGATTGGGCTAGAATCAGCCAATCGTCCAAATAGTTCAGCACTTGTATGCCCCGGAGTCTGAGGGGTACGAGCGCTGCGTCCATGCACTTCGTAAATGTACGGGGTGCCAGGGACAAGCCGAAAGGCAGGACTGTGTACTGATATGCCTGGCCCATGAAGGCGAATCTCAAAAATCGCCTGTGACGTGACGCTATCTGTAAAAATAAAAATACGCGTCCCTTAGATCTATTGACACAAACCAGTCCCCTCGGCGAACATGCGCAAGGATTTTTCTGGTCGTGAGCATCCTGAACTGACGCTTCATAAGCGCTCTGTTCAGTTGCCGCAGATCTAGTATGGGTCTGAGACCCCCGTCTTTCTTGGGTAACAGGAAGTATCTGCTGTAAAGCCCCCCTTCGCTTTGAGCTTGAGATAAGGGTTCTATAGCCCCTTTGCTCAGTAGTTTCAGAATTTCGGCTCGAAGTAGATGTGCTACTTTCGATTCTACCGTGGTCTCGACGCGCGCCGTGTGGCGGCGAGGGCGTCGGCGAAATTGTAACGAATAGCCTTCTTTTATGATGTTCAGCACCCATTTCGAAACCCCGGGAAGCTTTGCCCACGCGTCTGCACGGGTAGCTAGGGGCTGGGTGCGAAGCGCACTCTGATCGGCTCGCGATACAGCGGCTTCGGTGAGCTGTGACATATGCGTCGCGCTCATGACATCTGAGGCAGGGGGCGCGCTGATAACAGCGGGCAGTATGCCCGCGCTCGACTCCTCTGTGGTGGTTAACCGAGAGGGGGAGGGCTGGGCGAGTTCCATTGGAACTGTCATGTCTGTGTGTGGACGTGGGCGCAGGGTAGCGGGCACGTTTACCACTTTCATAGCATCGCTCGCCTGAGCAGAGCGTCTGCATACTGGTTTCGTTTTTACAGAAACCGTGGGACATGTAGGAAGTAGCGTTTGTGGGCACTGGGTCGTGGGCACGTTTGCTACGTTTAATGCGCAATCGATCTGAGTCGATTTTATGTGCGCGAGCCCCGTATGAGGGGCTGTGCTTGTGTGTAGGAATGGGCACTGAGTAGTGGGCATTTTTTCTACACATGAAACACCATTTTGTGTGCAGGCAAGCGGGCAATGGAACCGGCTTGTTGGCTGCTAAATACGCTGGACCAGTCACATTTCTTGGAACTGGACGAGCGGCGAGCTTTGGTGGAAGTCTGGCCGCAGCGGGACTTGGACACCGTTGCTTTCCTAGGCGTGCTAGGACGACTTCGGGGCCTCAGGTTTCAATGCAATCTTTGGCCGCAGGCCACGCGGGGCGGGGCGGCGGCTGGAAGAGCGAGAGCGCGGTCTCGACCTCTGGGTCTGGCGGCGATGAGAAGAGGAGGCGGCCCGCCTTAGAGGCTTAGGCTGTGAGCTCTGGGCAGACGGTTTTGCACGGCCTGCTGCAGAGCTGGAGCGCTTCAGGAGGAAGTGCTTCATGGCCTGGGTCGCTTTCTGTACCTCAGCGAACCTGTCGGTGAAATCTTTGACCGTGCATGTCCGAGAGCGACATGTCCGAGAGCGTTAGCCAGAGATGTCTCTCAGACACGTTGAGCGAGGCCATGCTCCGTCCTATGGCCTGTGCCGCAGACTTGGTAACGCGGAGAGCGAGGTCTGTAGCGCTCCTCAGGTCTGGCACGCAGATTGCGCCAGGTCCTTTCTCGTCCAGCTTGCGGAGGAGATCAGCCTGGTAAATGTGGAGCGTGGCCATGGTGTGCAACGCTGACGCGGCCTGCCCGGCGGCGGAGAAAGCGCGGCGGAGCAGGGATGACGTCGTGTGGCAGGCTTTTGAGGGCAGTGCCATCTTAGCACGCCGTCCAGTGGAGGGCGGGCATAAGTGCACTGCAATAGCCTCTTCGACCGGCGGCAGGGAGTGGTATCCTCTGTTCTTGGCGTCGTCGACAGCGGAGAATGCCAGAGAAACAGAAGAACGAGTCCTGGACGAAAAAGGGGAGTTCCAAGATTTAGCGACTTCTTCGTGAAGCTCAGGAAGAAAGGGCGCTGGCTTGGATGCAGGCGAAGTGCGCTCCCCGGGCAGGAAGTAGCCGTCCAGTCGGTTGTGAGCGGGCTGCTCAGGCGTAACCCAATCGAGGCCGAGGCTCGCCGTGGCCTGAGTGAGAACGCGAATGAGCTCCGCCTCAATGCTCGCTCTCTTTCCCGTCGAAGCACAGGCAGGGGGCGCGAGATCCTCAGAGCTCGCCCAGCCCTCACTGCCTGATGCTAGGAGAGAGCAGGAATCCCCTTCTCGCAGTATCGCGTCAACCTCATCCGCGTTGTCGACAGAAGCGGCGGCAGACCGCGGCCGTTGTCCGTCAGGAAGCGAGACAGATGAAGCCGGTGAAGCAGGCGGGCGCACCGGCGAGCTTTGGCGGCTGGGAGAAGGTTCCGGGATTCGTTGAGCGCGCAGGTGTGGGCGCAGTCTCGTTAAAGAATGCCAAGCGAGTCCTCAGAGTCGCTATGGGCAACAGCTCGCAGTGAGGGCAGCCGCCGTCAGCGAGCGCGAGAGCTGCGTGTTCTTCACCCAGGCAGGAAACGCAAACCACGTGGCGGTCCCCGTCGCTGAGTGTGGCTCTGCACGAGCCGCAGGAAGGCATCTTAAAAAAGACGCGAGCTCTTTCAGTCAGTGTGTGTCGCGCCGGCGAGCACACACACAGTGCAGAGAAAAGGATATAGGCGCTGGATAGCGCAGCAGGAAGGCGATGAAGGCGGCGCGGCCAGCAGCTTCTCGACTCGTCCCGCTGAGATGCTTCTTCAACAGCGCGGCTTCTTCTCGGATCCAGCGATGTGAGTTGCTTCGCTGAAGGATTAAAAATCAGAGATATGAGCCCGCGAGCGACATTTATAGACCTAAGCCACGCCCTCATTGGGTATGACGTCACTCTAGGTCTCGCTCGATAGGCTCAAGCAGTTGCCAGCAGACCAGCCAATAGGCGCGCGAGCTGTCTCGCCTATGCCTGTATGCTGCAGCAACGCGTTTTACATTAATGCAAAATTAAGGATAATTTTTTGGCTTCAGTCGTGGAAAAGGATTTTCCCCTAGCGTATTCTACGCAGTACGAGAGAATCTCTCGTAAGAGAACTTGACGCAGTTGACAACTGGCAGATAGATAACAAAATTGAATATTATGCTTGGCAGTTTCACATTGTGACCTTATGCTGACCGTATTTTCCATGTATAAAAAACGTATTTAAAATAATAGGCTACTAAAGAAATAATTTAAATATAAGCCTAGCAATGAATGCCCAGAATATACAGATTTCCTTCAAGTATTTTTATTTTGATGAATTTCTTAATTTTAAACATAAAAGGGGGCTTCTGTGTGTAGCAGGACCTGTTTTGTCCCTTCTCTCAAGAATCGTGGTTTTAGATTATAAAACCATGGTATTTTGATATAGCCTAACTGTTAACATTTACATCAATTTCATGGTAACTTATGGCTCTTCAAAAGAATGCCACAGTACTGCATGTACAAGCATGTGCAAGCATAGTAATGCCATGGTACACACAGTGTTTGTGTATTGTTTTTTGTTGACAAAAAAAAACTTACCTCCTGTAGTAGTACTAGGTGTTCGCGTGCTGCACGTGTAGGCCATCTTCGTCGCAAACGACGGGATACGATTGCAGGTTTGGATTCCATTATAAAGATTCCGTTTCATTCAGTGCTCGTTTTGTTACACGAATCCTGATCTTGTTGGCGGTTTAAACCGCTCCAAACAACGAGAGCTCTCTGAATTATTCAAAATGAATGGCAAATACAAAACGAGTCAAGTCAGAGCGTTTTGATATGATTCGGGCCACACCAGTGTAGCCTATGTGAAAACAGTATCGGCTCAGATTCATATTGCAGATCTGGACCAAATCAGTGTCAGACACAGCTAATGTCTTTCGGTTACCTATGGGAAAAGTGATCTGGGCCAGATCTGTAAAATGATATAAATACTGAACTGATGGCAGTTAGAATGTTTAAGCTGAAACCTCTATCTGGCACGGATCTGGTTCACAATCAGAAAACGTCTCTAAGATAGAAACGGAGGCAAGGGGCTTAAAACGGATCCGGGCCAAATGTAATTGCTATCTGGGACGTTATGAACTGATCTGATTCAAATAGAGTGATTCAATCACCAGCAGCCATTCGATGTTATCCACCGATAAATTAATAATTATAATTGATTTCAAATAATTAACAATGATGAACGAACAATAAGAATGTATTTAAACTTAACTGTTTCTGTACATTACTGATAATATATGAAGATAAGAAAATAAGATAAGCATGTCACGTGGGCGCAAATGTAATCACGTGCTCACGAGGATTTTACATGTTTCGGTTAGGTAATCTTTGCCTCACAGACATTAAACTATGAGACAAAAAAAAAAAGTTTCACATCAGTGAGTTAGTGACTTATCTGTCTGTCCAATGCTATATGGCTTTCCGGCTCATTCTCAAAGCACACTAAGCATTCAACTGCTTTAAGCCATGATGTGCTTTGATGTAGAAGTCCACTTTAATAATATAACAGACCTGACTGGGTATTGAACATGTTTTATTCATTGTCTTTTTTTTATTATAAGGACATTTCATGCCAGTTATGCAAGTGACATCACAGAGACATTTTTTCTGGACTGCTGTTAAGTGGCATTTCCATGTTACTAGTAAGAGCAGTGCAGTGTACAATGATGTACTGTATGCAGTGATGAACCTCCATGAGAGGAATGTGCTAGTAAGAGATCTTACATTGTACTTGCACCACCTACGACTCACAAGTCGACAATGCCCTCGCTGAATGCGATTAGATGCTAAATAAATAGATTACCACTAGACAGACTACTTCATACATGTTCAAACTAAAATGAAGGAATAGGCTATTTGAGATGTTGCAAAGTAATTATGGAAGGAAACAAATAAATACAATTATGGTTTGGTGTGAGATGAAATAGGCCTAATGTTTATTCTGCAGCTTTGTGAATTAGAAGTCAAAAACAAACATTTTATGAGGCTCTGGATTTTTTTGAAAATGCTTCAAACAAAGCATTTTTTTTTTTTTTTTTTTGGATGACCATTTCAACCATTTATATAATTTTTTTTGTTGTTGTTGTTGTTGTTTATTACCTAATTTACTGCATTGATTTGTTCTCCAACAGCTACCATATAGTCCTCTGGGACAAAAATATGACTACTGTAGAAAAATTATTCCTTTATTGAATGTTTTAGTGCTCCTGGGAAATGTTTTGGAAGGAATTTTCTTTAACCTTTGTAGAAGAAAAATCTTTGGATTTTACAAAGGGAATTATTCAATCCATTCTGAGTCTTACAAAGTGTGTTTGTACACGTATGTGAGAGGAGAGGAGAGGAGAGGAGAGGAGAGGAGAGGGAGAGAAGGATGGGCCGACAACCGAAATAAATGGTATAAAATATACAGGAGAAAATGAAGCACCCTCTTTCATTTCCTTCCTGTTGTCTTTGGGGAAAAGGGGAAATAGGCTGCCTCAGTTTCATCTCAGGGTGGCCGGGTTGGCCTGTCAGGTCATCATCATCATGACAAATGCAGGGGAGAAACCAAACAGACAGAGTTAGATCAGTCCACTTTAAGGAAGGCAGGAACACAAGTTGGAACAGACTGTCCACCCATCAGGTTCATGATAGCTTTCTCTGCTGCCATTACTCTCTGTAAGCAGCCTTTCAATCCCACAATCCCTCATCTCATCCATGTTATTTAATGCTGCTGTCCTCATGGGCTGATTTCTTTGTGATTTCAACTACATACATTCTCTTACAGTAAACATGCCATATTTTACCAATGCTGTACAGCAGCAGCAGGGTCAATTTCATGACACTTTTTTTTTTCTATTAAAGTTTTTTTTATTTATTTTTTATGTACCGGTGATGTACAGTAGCCGGGTAAATTTCGTGACACAAATTTTTATAAAAATCGATTAATTTATTTAACCATTCATAAAACAATGACTTTAATAGACCTCCTCTATGTATTATTTTTTTAGACTTGACTTTGTTCCCCTTTTGATGATGTACAGCAGTGTCGATTTCATAACACTTATTTTAAAAATCTAATAATTTATAAAGCAATGGCTTTAATAAACCTCTTCTATTGTAAACATTTAATTTATGTATTTAAATTTATTTCTATATTTTTTATTATTTTTAAACTTAAAATTTCCAGCTTTTGATGATCATGATCAGTAGCAGAGCCAATTTCATGACTCTTTTTTTTTTTTTTTTTTACATTCACAAAAACAGTGACTTGAATAGAATGGTAAACATTTAATTTCTGTATTTAAATTCATTTTGATATTTTTTTTAATCAAATGTCACCTTTTTTAACATAGACACATATCTTTACGAAAAGAGGTTGTGATATTTATTTTAATAGCTGGCTGTTGTTTTTGTATTTCATCTATATGCGAACAGATCATCAAGAACATCATTCCAACAAACGCCTCTCCAATCCAGGCAGTTAATCACTTACAGATTACATTCTGACATTAACCCAGGTCAAAACAAAGCTGTTAAATTATACATATTAAGTGCCCTTTGCACGCTACAATCCGAGATGCCTATACTAGGAGGAAAACAACTGCGCAATCATGTAACCAAGTCAGTCAGCAACCAAGAATTTATTTTATTTTTTTCTTGCCTTATTTGTGCATGTGTTTGAATGTGGTCTGGCTATGGCAAGCCGTTTTAACATTTAATCCTTAAAACCTACTATCTTTTTTCTCATGCTACTAGTACTTATTTTTTAGATATATTCGTTAAGTATATATTCCGTTAAGTACTAGTGCTTATTCTTTAGGTACTAGTGCCTATTCTTTAGATACTATACCTTTTTAACAGATACTAGTTATTCATTAAATACTAGTTCTTATTTTTTTAGAGACTGGTACTCATTCATTAGATAGTACCTATTAAATATACATTAGTACTTATTAATTAGATTCTAGAGCCTATTAAATTGGTACTAGTACTTATTCATTAGTTGCTAGTCCTTATTATTAGATACTAGTACTTATTCATTAGATACTAGTACCTATTAAATAGATACTAGGTGTTATTCAGTAGATACTAGTACGTATTTCGATAGTGACTAGTAACTATTCTTTTGTTACTAGTAACACATTTTAAATTTTTGCCATTGACTTCTATGGGGATCTGTCATTCAGATATCAACTATTCAGTTCTTACTAGTATGTATTCCAATTGTGACTAGTACGTATTTATTAGATACTAGTAGTTATTAATTAGGTACTAGTACTTATTTTTATAGTACCTATTACTAGATACTAGTACTTGTTCAGTAGATACTAGTACTTAGTCATTAGATACTAGTACCTATTAAATAGATACTACCTATTTATTAGATACTAGTATTTATTCTAAATGTTACTATAAGATTTTTAAATGAACTCAGAACAGTGGTCATTCATAACATAAGATGAGTAAAAAAAAACAGTTGTGACTAGCAAGATAAGAAATGTTAGTTACAATTAAAAAAGATACTAGTGTCTAATAAATAAGTACTTGTACCTAACGAATAACTACTAGTATCTATTAAATAGGTACTAGTATCGAATGAAAAGTAATTGTATACAATAAATAAGTACTAGCATCTAATGAATACTTATTAGTAATATTTAAAAAGATACTAGTCAATATTGGAATAATTACTAGTCGTAAATTATTAGATGATATCAAAACAGAATAGCTACTAGTATCTTTTAATTTGCAGATATCTTCAACCTCATAAGGAACTAGTAAGAAAATATGAAGAGATATCTTCTTTTAACAGATCATTACATAAACATGAGTGTACTCTCAACCATCCAATCAGAGTTCATATGGTAATGCAGTCTAAACTAAGGCTATAGAAGATTGATTTTTCGTAAGTAACTGGCTTTGTTGGTTTATCTAGCTAATTGCCAGCATGAACACAAGGAAAGATATATGTTTAATATGACATTTATTGTTTTGAATGTACAGTAGGCTATAATAAAGACTTAACTGCCAATAATAAAATTCAAACAACAGTCAAACAACCACAATACCCAGAGATTGGGATTTTTGGTACGCATTCATAATTCCTTACAATCAAAAATTTGGAATATTAATCTGCGTCTGAGAATGAGAGTCATGTCAAAATAAGTGTATATATTATGCACTATATTACATATGCCTATTCATTGTATTTTTTTACTCTAATACCATTAAAAAGGTAGGCTATTATTATATTGTTATTATAAAAACGGCCTTCTGCAATTCAGTCTGTTTACTGTGTCATCTCTCTTTGATATGTTCATTAATATTCAACATATTATTTGCATACTGATTATTTAAATAGTACTAGTATCTAGGTAAGGATATCACTAGTTCTATTTTTTCTTAACAAGTTAGGTATAATTAAATACTAGTCGCTATAGGCCTTATTCGCAAACACCGGAAGTAGCTAACCGCGGCCATATTGTTGACATGACATCTGTCCTGCCCCTAGCCGCACACAGATTTGAGTTGAGGGGAGCAGTAGCCTAATGGCTTCATCTCATCGGGATCAAGAGAAGATAAGCTTGATTGTCGTGGACCCATATCAAAATAGACCCAACAGCCTTAAGTAAAGATCCGTCCTTATTGCCAGCCGTAACTTATCCGGATATTTATCAGAGCTGCCAACTCTCAGGCATTCACCGTGAGAGACACGCAATTGACACTTTTCCCACGCTCTCACGCCACACATCCTCACGCACAGAAAAATCACGAAGCAAAGAGGACACTGAAACCGACAGACTAGACAGAGCAGGTTACTTATGATATAAAAAAAATCTCAGCTCTCAGGTATTGTCACTTTTATTACGAAATTCAAACAATAAATACCGTTTTGGCGCTTGTAAATGTGACGCGACAGATTCCTAGCGGCACGTGAACCGATCATCTCTAGCTAGTAAGTAAACACGAATGAACAATGTTGAAAGATACAGTACAACTTACCGAAATGTATATTCCTCATACATAATATCGATCAAACAAAGGGGTCAATAAAACAGCTGGAGAACAATTATGTCACATAACATTTACCTCAGGAAAGCCATTTAATGACCATAATATATAGGCTATAGCATGTTAGTTGGCTAGAAAAAAAGAGGTAGAGAGTATTTTGCTAAATATGTGTACTATATTACATATTTATTATATTTTTATTAATATCATTAAATAAAGTTGTTATTATAATTTAAAAAAACGCATTATATCTCTCTCTGTATGTTTACAGCATTAGGTGAGTTGTTTTTTTCTTGAGAAAAATGAATGCATATCTTGTGTAGCCTACCTAATATTTATCCAAATGCTGTGGGGAAAGTCTCTCCTGCGCTGGCTCAACTCCTTTGTCTCCTTCCCTTCACATTTTCTGACAGTCGGTATATCATAAAAACTAACTCCGGGGTTCTTATTGCTGTTGTTAGAACAGCCATGTATTACACAACACACCATCGCGCTGTTTAAAAAAATTTAAAAAAGCGATAATGCCATGGATAATACCGACGCTGACTCGCTTGTCAATTGACAGACTGACAGTTGCCGTGGTTTCTATGTCAACAACATGGCCGCCGCGAACACTGATGACGTAGATCGAATAAGAACTATTGGAATAAGAACTAGTATCTAATAAATGAGAACTAGTATCTAATGAATAAGCACTTGCATCTTTAAAAAGGTACTAGTACAGGGTACCCCCAGGATCCTTCAACTTAAATTCAAGGCTTTTTAAGACCTTTTTAATACCATTTGAAATGAAATTCAATGCCAACTTCGTACCAATTCCGACAGAAGTATGAGGGGAAAATGTCAAATCTGTATACATTTTAAACCCTAAAAAATGATTATGTACAAGTAGACTACTTGAATTAAATAAAACATTTTATTTAAATAATCAGTCATATTTAATATATACGCAACAGCGTTGTAGCGTGCACGTGTGTAGGCCAATGTTAATTTTGGCAGCCATTTTTGATTTAGTCTTAGTCTTCATCTTCAGATGAAAATGCTTATTGGTCTTAGTCACATTTGAGTCATTCTGCCTTTCATAGTTTTAGTTGACGAAATGTGTTTGCATTTTTTGTCAACTTTTAGTCATTACTTTTAGTCAAACTGCAGTAACTTTAATTTTGGTAGCTATTTTATATGTAGTCTTTAGACAGAAAATGTCATAATTATTCTCTCTAGGCCAATTCAATTAAGCTTATGAGAAATTAAAATTAAGCTAACAGGCTGTATTGACATTGCACTCTTTAGCAGTAGCACTTGTGCAATTCTACATATCCCTTTTCCTTAGTTCTCCAATTTTTTAGAGTGCCGTACCCCCTGGTACCCCAACTCTTCCACATCTTTCCATTAAGGGACAATATTTGCCCCAATTAAACGATTTTTCCATTTCATTTTTCACCTTTATAATACCTTTAAAAAATAAATAATGCTTTAAATAAAACAATGTTCAATAAATATGCAATGTTAAAAAAACGTTTAATATTAATAAAAATATGATATTAAAATCACCAGTAGGTGGCGGTAACTCACTGTCTTTGTCAAAGCCACAGATTTTGTTGCAAAATAGAGCAATAAGCCTGACAATACTGTTTAAAATGTAGTACATCACTTAATGTTACCCCCTTTTTTTTTCCACTGTTGTATAAAATCAATGTCACATTTGAAATCGTGTGGATAGTCGGGAAACATTGCATTCTTGCTCGTATAATGATCAACATTAAAAACACTGCTGTAGCCTATATCAGCCTGCATTTTGATCGCAGATTTAGTCGCACAAACAGCGCAAGCGGCTCGTGACAGAACACAGACCGACTGAATGACACTTTAATTTAAGTAGAAAATCTCAAATGAAGATCGCTGAACTCCAGCTTGTCTGTGTTTTCAGATCATCCGCGCTTCTTCAACAATGTAGAGAGAGCGTGCGTGCATGGTTGTGGCCAGATACTACTGAAAAGACCGGGTAGAAAACATGTTCTTTTAACAGAAAAGCTCTGATTAGTAACCATCGTAACCGGTGCGCACGCTTTCACGCGTTCTGCTATGACGTGGAGCGCGAGGTGCACTCAACGTTACGCGACTAATTTTTAATTAGTCTACATTAGTAACAGTTAATTTTGTTATGGTATGAACTTAATCATAGAAAAGGCAAAAAAATCTAAGACCTTTGTAACGAAATCCAAGACTTTGTATACCAAATTCAAGGCTTTTAAGGCCTTAATTTGAGATGATCAAATGTAAGACTTTTTCAATGCTTTTAAGACCCCGCGGGTACCCTGTAGTATCTAAAGAATAAGCACTATAACGAATAGGCACTAGTACCTAAAAAATTAGCACTAGTAGCTAATAAGTACTAGTACTTAATGGAATAGATACTAGTATCTAAAAAAATAAGTACTAGTAGCATGGAAATAGATACTAGTAGGTTTTAAGGATTAAATGTTAAAACAGCTTGCCATAGTCAGGCTGGGTGAAGGGGCGCTCTGCAGGACAGTCTGGGTCTCTGCTACTGCAGCTGCTGCGGTGTGTGTGGACAGATGCAGAGAATGACCTCAGCTAACACACTTCCTCCAACGCTCCTCAGCATCGTGTGTGTGTGTGTATGTCAGAACAGTGTCACACTATTGAACCTGGCAGTTAACACAGAAGGAAAACAGGAAAAGGTTTTGAGCAGTGCAGCAGGAGTTTATGAACACAAACAAACACACAAAGATGCTTTACAACTGGAGAAACAATTACTTTCAAGCACAGTGTGTGGCTCGTCCCCAGTGTGAGATGTCTTGTTTCGTGTTCTAAAGATTTCTGTTGGTCAGATACAAAGCTGAACATAATGATATGGTTGGTCTTGGTTTGACATATACTGCATGAGGTTTTCTCTTTCTCTCTCTTTCTCTCTCTCTCACACACACACACACACCCACGCCCACCCACCCACCCTGCACAGTCAGTTATTTGTAAAAGGCAGCAGGATGTTAGCAAAAGTGGAGAGGATCAATCACAGAATGATTATTTTCTGCTAAGGGGGCTCTCTGCAAAAACCCCTCTCAACAAAAATATAACACACTCAAAATCACAAGTGTCATCATTCTCCCAATTCTTCCTTGAATGACCTTTTTCTGTTTAGCTCTTCACGTTTTGCATAAGATCTGCTGACTTCTGAAATAGGCCTACCTATTTTTTAAAAACTGATATTCTATAAATCAAAACCTGTCTACATTCTGGCTCATCTATTTTTCAGCAATTAGTTCCTGTTTACTGCCATTTAAAGGAAACGGTGGCACCTTCAGGATTCTCCACTACATGCTTTATGACAGACTATAGTGACATTCCAATTCACAGTGTCCTACTGTACATACCTATTGAGCAGTGAATATCTGTAGAATGGCATCAACGACTGCATGTTTTTAAAATAAGTTTGAAAAAGAGTCTAAATATAAATACACACACGTATACAGTATATCTCATTCTCGACTGTTATGTAGTAACACTTCATGTAGTACTTTTTAATTTTTGTTTATTATTTGTTGTCTTTTTGTTGTTTTCACAATCAAGTATTCAGATTAAAATTCTGAAAACAACACAGCATTGAGAAAATTAGAGAAAAAAATGTTTGGCATGTTGCCATGACTTCATTCAAATTTCTCACCTTGAATAATTGAACCTCACCTTGAAAACATAAACCTGTAATTATCAGAACACTACCTCATATAGTGTCATTTTGCCAATGTCTATTTGTGTTCTGACGAATAACCAATGATTAGACATAATAATTGGGTGGAGCTGTATGAGTCACCAATACTGCATTCTTGATTCTGAAAAAATAAGCATTTATTTATTCCCCTCATGAATAAATATTTGCATTTCTTAGATTAATTAATGGTTACCATTGCAATATTTCAGAGAAAATATATATTTATATAAAATAAATAGACAAAGAAATAAATAAAGGAACCTGCATGAATTTCTTATATGCTGCTTTTTAGAATGAAAAGTTGTGATTGCTATTTTCTCTTTCTTTCTTTCTCTTTCTTTCTTTCTTTCTTTCTTTTTAATATGCAAATGTGCAGCGTGAACATTGTGCTACACTAACACGTGTTCCGACTGCATTAAAAAAAGTCTTCTTTTTTTTTTTTAATGATATGAAGGTGAGCAAAATATCCAGCCTTTTCATTTTAAAAAGGAACTATTCCTTTAAAGGGGTCATTCACCGCTGGCAAAATGGACTTTCAATTAAACTTGGCTGCCTATGTGGTAGAAAGGTGAAAAAAAAACTGAAATTGGTGCCTGACTAGAGAAAACAGAGTATAAGGGCTGTTGTCTTCCCTATTGCCAAAGAGGTATAGGAAAACTTCAACACCCATTATGCACTGGGCATGTTGCCATCCAAGGCCAATTTCAAGGGCTGTTTACACGTTTTCAACAAACTTTGTATTTGCTTTGGCCGTTCATTTACACGACAACGGCGTTTTGGGTGCCTGAAAACGCAAACTTTTAAAAATGGGTTTCAAAGTGCACGTGTAAACAACACAAACGCCAATCTCTGAAAATGATGACATCATGCACGCGTATTACGTAATCAATCTATAGTGATTCATAGACATGCCTGGCAGCAGAATACAGCATTTTTAGTCGTTTTCGCGGATCCGTGTGAATGGGGATCGTTTTGAAAATGGTATCGTCTGTATGCGGAAAACTCAAGGAAAAACGTACTCGGTTACTAACGTAACCTCGGTTCTCTCTAGAAGAGGGAACGAGTACTGCGTTTTTATCAAAACGCTACGGGAAAAATGGGATAAAAACACCGATCACTGGAAGCTAAGCCAGATGTACAGTGCATAATCACCAGATAGACTCACAAAGAATCCGGGATTAAGGGATGGGGGACCTTAATTCCCTAAACTGTAACGTCCGCAGACGTAAACATGACCTCACAGAGAGAGTCTAGAGACAAGAGGGGATTCCCTCCGTCCTTATATGGTCGCGCCAGCAGACGCGAATATGACATCACATAGACAGGGTGGGGAACCTGAACTGAATGTGGGAAATGTGGGTCTTACACAATTCTGCCCATAAGACAGTCGGTAGCGCGTTGCGCATGCGATTTCAGTGTTCTAGTTAGACAGCTGAATCGACTACACCGATAGTAGCTTAGCCTGCAAGGCGGGAACTTCTAGGTTGTAAAACCTGATAAATGTAGACGGCGAGGCCCAGCCTGCCGCCGTACATATATCCTGTAAGGAAATCCCGCTGGACCAAGCCCACGAGGAGGCAACGCCCCTCGTGGAGTGCGCTCTGACTCCCAACGGGCACTGAATGCCCTTGACAGTATAAGCCAGCGCTATGGCGTCAACTATCCATCTGGATAAGCTCTGTTTCGAAACAGCCATTCCCTTGGAACGTCCACTGAACGAGACAAAAAGCTGCTCAGTCTGTCTGAAGACAGCGGAGCGGGACACGTAAGCTCTTAAAGCCCTAACAGGGCAAAGAAAACTTGAGTCCCCTTCCTCACTTGACCCCGGCAGGGCAGACAGGGAGATAACCTGAGCCCGAAACGGCGTGTTGAGGGACTTTGGCACATAGCCATGCTTAGGTTTGAGTATGACTTTAGAGTCATTAGGTCCAAACTCTAAGCACGCTGGGCTCACGGAGAGCGCGTGCAGGTCACCTATGCGCTTCACCGAAGCGAGAGCCATCAAAAACACTGTTTTGAAAGACAAATGTTTGAGGCTAATAGATTGGATAGGCTCGAAAGGGGCACCTTTCATGGCCGTCAAGACTGTAGAAAGGTCCCACATAGGAACTGAAGGAGGTCTGGGTGGATTCAGCCTCCTAGCTCCCCTGAGGAAGCGGATGACTAAATCGTTCCTTCCTAGTGACTGACCCAGCTTTGTTCCGGAGAACGCTGTAATAGCCGCCACGTAAACTTTGAGCGTGGAAGGGGATCTGCCCTTATCCAACAGCTCCTGTAGGAAGGAGAGAACCTCCGTCACCTCACAATCGAGAGGTGATAGGCTCCGAGCTGTACACCAGCCGGAGAAAACCGACCACTTTGAGGCATAAAGCCGCCGAGTCGACGGCGCTCTGGCCTGAGTGATGGTATTTATCACTCCCTCTGCGAGGTCAACGGATATCCGTTGAGCGCCCACGCATGAAGGGACCACAGCTCTGGGTGTGGGTGCCAAATCGAGCCCCCGGCCTGCGAGAGGAGATCTCTCCTCAATGGCACTGGCCATGGAGCGAAGTCTGCTAGCTGCATCAGGACTGGAAACCATGTTTGGTTCCTCCAGAACGGTGCTACAAGCAGCACTGGGCATTCTGTTTCCCTGACCCGCTCTAACACCTGTGGCAGGAGGGAGACGTGGGGGAAAGCGTATAACGGGCAGCGCGGCCACATCTGGGACAGCGCGCTGTCGTTCTTGGAAAAGAACACGGGGCAATGAGCGTTTTCGCGGGACGCGAATAGGTCCACCTCCGCTCTGCCGAATCTCTCCCACAACAGCCGGACTGTTTGTGGGTGTAGAGACCATTCGCCCAGGGGAATGTTGTTCCTGGACAGTCTGTCTGGGCCCACATTCTGGAGCCCAGGCACATGCACTGCTCTCAGCGAGCGCAAATTGTGCTGAGCCCATATTAGGAGGCGTTTCGCCAGCCTGTACAGGGATGTGGATTTCAGACCGCCCTGGCGATTTATATAGGACACCACGGCCGTGTTGTCCGAACGGACTACGACGTGTTGGTCCTTGATATGGGGACAAAAACGCGTCAGCGCATTGTGCACTGCCAGCATTTCCAGGCAGTTGATGTGTTGGAGCTTTTCTCGTTCCGACCACAGGCCGAAGAACGGTCTGCCCTCGAGCAGCGCTCCCCATCCCGAGGTGGATGCATCTGTCGACACCATCCTCACTCTCGAGGAAGTCCCCAGGCTTACACCTGATTGGTACCAGCCGTCCGCCAACCAAGGTATCAGGGCTGTCACACAGCTTTGATTGATCTTGAGGCGTAACCGGCCGGACACCCACGCTCCGCGCGGTACTCGCGCTTTCAACCAGAACTGCAGCGGGCGCATGCGGAGCAAGCCCAGCTGGAGAACTGATGATGCTGAGGCCATGAGACCCAGCATCCTTTGAAACTTCCTGAGCGGGGTGAAAGCGCCGCGGCGGAAAGACTTTGCCGCGCGCTGAGCTAGGATCAACCAGTCGTCCAAATAGTTCAGCACTCGCATGCCTCTGAGTCTGAGAGGAGCGAGCGCTGCGTCCATGCATTTCGTAAATGTACGAGGTGCCAGGGACAAGCCGAAAGGCAGGACTGTATACTGGTATGTCTGACCCTCGAAGGCGAATCTCAAGTATCGCCTGTGATGTGACGCTATCTGTATTTGAAAATATGCGTCCTTCAGATCTATCGACATGAACCAGTCTTCTCGGCGAACATGCGCGAGAATTTTGCTGGTCGTGAGCATTTTGAAACTGCGTTTCACTAATGCTCTGTTTAGCCGTCTTAGATCCAGAATGGGTCTGATACCGCCGTCCTTTTTGGGGACTAGAAAGTATCTGCTGTATAGCCCCCCTTCGCTTTGAGCTCGGGGAACACGTTCTATCGCCCCTTTGCTTATCAGTTTTGATATTTCGGCGCGAAGTAGGTGTGCTACTTCTGAAACCACCGTAGTCTGGACGCGCGCTGTGAAGCGGGGAGGGCGTCGACAAAACTGTAGCGAGAAGCCTCTCTCTATAATGCCTAGCACCCAGTCCGAAACCCCTGGAAGCGCTGCCCATGCTTCTGCATGGCTGGCTAAGGGCTGGATGCGAAGCGCGCTCTGCTCGCCGTGCGACAGAGGCGCTTCGGGGCGCAATAACGTAGGCATTATGCCTGTGGCATTCGAGGCGGGGGGCGCGCTTATTACAGCGGGCAGAGCGCTCGTCCTCGACCTTACTACAGCGCTTGACTGAGTGAGGGAGGGCTGAGCGGGTCCCGTGGGACTCATGTCTGCGAGTAAATGTGGGCGGGAAGCGGGCACATTCACTGCTTTGGGCGCACTGTCTGACTGAGCAGAGCGAGCGCGCACAGGTCTCGTTTTTACAGAGAGCCTGTGGCCTGTGAGACATAGTGTTTGTGCGGGCACTTTCACTATGTTGGAAGCGCAATCGACCTGAGTCGATTTTATGTGCGCGAGCCCTAAGTGTAGGGCTGTGCTTGTGTGTAGAGATGGGCACTGAGGAGTGGGCATCGACACTACACTTATAGCACCATCGGCCGTGGCCGGGACACCAGAAAATACACTCTTTTCGGGATATATCTGGGTAGCCGTAAAAACGGCTTTTGTGTGCAGGCAAGCGGGCGGCTGAGCAGGCTTGCATCTTGCAGAAAACGCTGGAACAGTCGCAAGTCTTGGGACTGAAACAGCGGCGCGCTTGGGTGAGAGACCGGCCGCAGCGGGACTCACACACCTGCGCTTTCCTAGGCGAGCTAGGACTTCTTCGGGGCTTCCGGCTTCACCACAATCCTCGATCGCGGCCCGCGCGGAGCGGGGCGTCGGCTGGTAGAGCGAGAGCGGGGCCCGGAGCTGCGCTGCTGTCGCTGCTGTGAGGATGCGGCCGAAGGCGGGGGCTGAGGCTGAGAGCTCCGCGGAGTCTGTTTTTCACGACCCGCTGCAGAACCAGAGCGCTTCGGGAGGAAGTGCTTGAAGGCTTGAGACGCTTTCTGGGCTTCAGTAAATCTCTCCACGAACTCGGAGAGAGAAGAACCGAAAAGGCCAGCGGAAGACAGCGGGGCGTCGAGAAACGCGTTGCGCTCGGAATCAGCCATCTCCGTGAGCGTCAGCCATAGATGCCTCTCAGCAACAGTGGCGGAAGCCATACACTTTCCCATGGCTTGTGCAGCAGACTTGGTAGCGCGGAGTGTTAGATCTGAAGCGCTCCTCAAATCCGCGATGCAGATAGCCTCAGGTCCCATCTCGTCCAACTTACGGAGGAGATCACCCTGAAATATCTGCAGTGTAGCCATGGTGTGTAGTGCTGACGCGGCCTGCCCAGCGGCGGAGAAAATTCGCGCGAGCAGCGTCGACGTCATGCGGCAGGCTTTTGAAGGCAACACCGGTTTAGTCCGCCGTCCAGCAGAGGGCGGGCAAAGGTGGGTTGCTATCGCCTGTTCCACCGGCGGAAGTGAAAGGTAGCCTCGGTCTTTCGCATTATCCAGGGAGGAAAATGCTGGTGACACAGACGAGCGCGTTCGCGCAGAGAAGGGCGCGTTCCAGGCCTTCGCAACTTCTTCATGCAGCTCAGGAAGAAAAGGAGCGGGCTTTGAATCCGGAGAAGTGCGCTCACCAGGGAGGAAGCTACCATCCAGCCGGGTGCGAGAGGGGAGCTCCGGAGCAGACCACTCGAGGCCGAGGCTCGCCGCGGCCAGCGCGAGTACTCGCATGAGCTCTCTCTCAATGTTGGCTCTCGTAGTGGACTTGCGGGCAGCAGGCGCGAGATCCTCGGAGCTCGCCCAGTCCTCGCTGCCTGAAGCTAGCAGAGAGCAGGAATCCTTTTCCCCCGACGCGGCCTCGGAACCGACTTCCTGTGATGAAGCGGCGGCAGACTGCGGGCGCTGAGCATCAGGAAGTGATTCGGGAGAAGCCGGTGAAGCAGGCGGGCGAACCGGCGAGCTTAGTCGGGCTGGAGCGGGTTCCGGGACCCGCTGCGAGCGGTGCTTCTTACGGCGCGGCAGCGCGGCGGGGAATGCAGGCTCTGAGAAGAATGCCAGGCGAGTCCGCAGAGTCACCATAGGCAAAAGCTCGCAGTGAGGGCAGCCGCCGTCAGCGAGCGCGAGCGCTGCATGGTCCTCACCCAAACAGGAGACGCAGATGACATGGCGGTCTCCCTCGGTGAGTGGGGCTCGGCACGAGCCGCATGAAGGCATCTTTAAAAAGACGCAGCTCTTTTAGGGGGTGAGTGTCGCAAGGCGAACACACACACACACACAAGAACAGTAAAAGGATAATGAAAGGATATGCGTCGGAAAGCGCAGCAGGTACGGCTGTAGAAGGCGGCGTAGGCCAGCGGCTTCAAGTGGCTCGTCCCGCTGAAGTGCTTGCCTCAGACGACGCTTGCTTCCTCGTGATCCAGCGATGCGTGCACTTCGCTGAAGAGATGAAAATCAAGTGAATCAGCCTTTTCGAGCTCCTTTTATAGAGGTTAGCCACACCCGTCTCGGCGGGAAATGGCAAGGAGGGCGCGAATCGCAATGATTTTCAGGAACGGAATTTTGAGAAAAACAGGTTTAATTACTGTCACGTCCTGCTAGTGGGACGACTGGTGCTTTTTTATTGTCTTTTTTTCATATCACATATTTTAGTAATCATCATAGATTAGTTTCATATCATATCATATATCAACATCATTCAAAAGTTTTTTTTTCACCTCCGCCGTGCGTGTTCTTAAAGAGAAAGACACAGTCTTTTCAGCTTGCCACTATAAATCGCTATTTTTCTGCAATAAACTAGTGAATTTTGCCAAGATATATTCAGAGATGATAGACAAGATGTTATAGAATATTAATTTAATGAAAACCCAATTCTTACAACAACAAAAAACTGACATTCAACCTATTTTTAGACCTTACTGAAAACGTACCAGCGCGACATCTGACGGGTTTTCCCAGATCGCATCACATATTGTTGTCGTGTAAACGTACCCTGAGTCTGAATAGGCTTGAACAGAGTCAAATACTGCCTTGCTTGAGTAGGAATTGTAAATAGAATTGGTATTTAATTGTTCCCAGGTGCAAGAATTTGAAAAGTAAACGTTTAGCGGGAGTGGTTTCCAATGAAGAATCCAGCGCGTTGTAGGGACCCAGACACCAACATAGTATCGGGCCAGACCCGGCCCACATCTGGGCCGTGTGGAAACCACATGTACCAGATGTGGGCCGACACTATGTTGTGGTCTGGGGAGCAGCTAAAGGCTGCAAAGAACCGCAAATACGGAGAGAACAGCGACGGAAAAGCTGAAAAACATCTGCGTTTGACACTTTTGTGTCATCCGGAGGAGTTTGCTGACAAATAAATGCGAATCCGGTAACACGGAGAAAGGGTAAACATTGCTCATTTACATATACAACCAAAATTGTAACAATACAAAGCAGGTTGAAAATTGGCCAAGTTGCACTTTAACAAATATTTAGTTGGATGTTATGCTAACGAATAATAAGGATAAAATATTTCCCATGTCTACCCAGTTGCTGGAAGGCAAAATAAATAAATAACGTGACCATGATTGCCATAGCCATCTGTTTATTGTGAAGGGCCTGGCTGGCATAATCAGCCTCACAGTGGGAAGTGTGCCCACTTCCCACAAGACACTTCCAAGTGTCTGGTGCAGTGCAGTTACCACGACCAGCCCCCTTAACATTTCATCAGCAGTCATATCTGTTACTGCAATCAGCTCTAGGTTAACACACCTTTGCTGTTCTATATGCTCTCCGAACATTAAAAGAGAAAAGGTGGGGAAGGGAAGATTGTATCACATTCACAGCTTCATGTTCCTGGACTGAGCGAAAAGATCACAGCTGTTATGATTAGTATCAACCTCAACTCAGAGCACCGCCAACGTAATGGGCTACCCTCCAGCCCAATCATTTGAAGAGCAGATAAAGAAGTTGTGCCGTGTTGAACATGCCAGCTCTACTCTCTCACCTCTCCAACGAGTCTGCTCTTAAAACATGATTTGATATATTTACATCTGCCATTGCCATCAGCTGTTAAAATTAAAATTAAAGTGATGTGCATATTACATGCATCCTCATGCATCCTCAGGCCTCCCATGACCTTGGCATGAACTCCCAAAGCCAGCGAGTTAGATCTACTGTTGAAGATTAGGGGAGGCTCAAGTTTTGAAAGCATGCAGCTGCAGCTTTATAGTTTTACTTTTATGCCATCCATGAAAATGATAAATGCTGTACACTTAGGCTACTATTTACAGGTGTTAAAGAGCTACTCACCCTCTTGTTCCAAACCCATGAGACTTTGGTTAAAGGGCATATTGCAGGTTTTTTTATTTTTTCAAAATTAATATAACCTTGTATGAAAATACCATATGAAATGTAAAAGCAGGATTAAAAACAGTTTTGCAAGACATAAGGGCACAAATTTAATAGAAAACGTGACAGTTTCCTTGACCTTGTTGAAAAACCGCTTTTTTTTTCACCATCACGTCATATGACGTCACCAGAGGGAGTCGTTTGCCGGCTCTGCGTTCACTCAGTGCGGAGTAGGTTGGTATTCAGTTGGAGCGGTCATGATTCAGTGTGTTTTCGGTGCTTATTGTATTTCAATTAATCATCGTTGTGGTAAATGATTGTGAATTATGGCCTGTCAGGAAACCGAGTCCACAGGTTTCCGAATAAGAAAAAGGACGGTGCGATCTTCCATGCCTGTAATGAACTGCGTTTTGTGCAGGGTAAGAGACTGGACTTCACTTCTGTTTCGCGGTAGTGTGTAGCATTCACTATAGACCGGATGATTATAATCCCGGCGAGATGTACACACTGTCCCGGCTCCTTCATCGGGTCGCCCGGTGACGGTCCGCCGTCAGCATGTGGTTCGGCCGCCAGCGGGAAACATGACGCTCACAGATCCGTCAGAGATCACTTATTGTACATCTGTTTTACAAAAAAAAATAGCTTTGCTATTGCCTGATACATGATGATAATAATCTGTACAGTATTGATCTGAGCATAGTGTTATACATATCGTCGGCTAACATGAATACATCTATAAGCTAACACTGTTCATCATATATATCAATTATATGAATTATATATATCATACGAGTAAACATTTAGGCTACAATTTCCTCAGCTTCCGAGCTGTCATTGCAATCCATTGCTTTCCTATTGTTTACTTTGACCACTCTCCCTCCCGTTACGTCACTTCCGGTTCGGAGGTTTTCAAATGCGGAAGTAAAATTTTCTCACAAAAACGACTCCAGAAGCCTAAATAGCGTTTTATAAGTATATGTTTATATTTAAATCTAGTTCCTACATTATTTTTCTATACATTGGCTTACTGGGTACTCTAACCTGCAACATGGGCTTTAATCTTCAAGACACAAATAAAGATATTTTGAATTAAAACCGAGAGGTTTCTGTCCCTCCATTGCAAGTCCAGGTAACAAAAATTTAGAAGGTCCAAAAAGGTCATAAAGGCATCGTAAAACAAATCTATATTCCAAGTTCTGTCTAGAGATATGATTGCTTTATATGATGAACAGATTTAATTTGGGCTTTTACTCACATATAAACACACATAAATCAAGTGCATCACTTATGGTAAACACGGAAGCTTGCGCATGACACACTAGAACAATATATAATTTGAATATATATATATATATATATATATATATATATATATACAGTCGTGCTCAGAATTAATCATACCCCTGGTAAATATGATCAAAAATGGCTGTAAAAAATAAATCTGCATCGTTTATCCTTTTGATCTTTCATTCAAAAAATTGGCAAAAATCGAACCTTTCATTGAAGTAAAAGAATTGAAAGTGGGGGGAAATCACATTATAAAATAAATGTTTTTCTCCAAAACACGTTGGCCACAATTATTCATACCCTTTTATTAAATACCTTTTTGCAATCTCCTTTTGCCAAGATAACTGCTCTGAGTCTTCTTCTATAATGCCTGATGAGTTTGGAGAACACCTGACAAGAGATCAGAGACGATTCCTCCATACAGAATCTCTCCAGATCCTTCAGATTCCCAGATCCATGTTGGTGCTTCTCCTCTTCAGTTCACTCCACTCATCAGGTCAGGGAACTGGGACGGTCATGGCAGAAGCTTCATTTTGTGCTCCCACATTTTTGTGTTGATTTTGAAGTTTGTTTTGGATCGTTGTCCTGATGGAAGATCCAACCACGGCCCATTATAAGATTTCTAGCAGAAGGCGTCAGGTTTTGATTTTTTATCTGTTGATATTTGATAGAATCCACGATGCCATGTATCTGAACAAGAAGTCCAGGACCTCCAGCAGAAAAATATGCCCACAACATTAAAGATCCAATGGTATATTAAATTGTACACATGGGGTACTTTTTATCCTTGTGTGCACCAAACCCATCTAGCGTGTTTGCTGCCAAAAAGCTCTTTTTTTTTTTGTTTCATCTGACCACAGATCCCTGTGCCGTTTGAAGTTCCAGTCGTGTCTGGCAACTGAATATGCTGGAGTTTGTTTTTGGAGGAGCGAGGAGCATTTTTCTTGAAAACCTCCCAAACAACATGTGGTGATGTAGGGGTTGTTTGATTTTTTTTTTAATAGGCTTTCTGACCCCAAGACTCAAGTAATCTCTGCAATTCTCCATCTGTGATTATCAAACTTAATACTCAAACTTACACTCAAACTTTCATCCTCACCGTCCATTAAGACAATATAGACACACGTCCTCTTCCTGGCAGAATCGTAACATCTTTAGTTGATTATAACTTCTTAATTATTGCCCTGATGGTCAAAATGGGGATTTTCAATTCTTTAGCTATTTTCTTACAGCCACTTTCTATTTTGTGATGCTCAACAATCTTTTGCTGCACAACAGAACTATATTCTTTGGTTTTACTCATAGTGATGGATGATTAAGGGAATTTGGCCTTTGTGTTTCCTCATATATAAACTCCTGTGAAACAAGAAGTCATAGCTGGACAATTTCATGTTCCTAGTCACCCTGGTGTGCTAAAAAAGGTAAATATTAATGGGAATATACTTCAGAGATATTTTATTCATAAAAAATTCTAGGGGTATGAATAATTGTGGCCAACGTGTTTTGGAGAAAAATATTTATTTCATAATGTGATTTCCCCCCCACTTTCAATTCTTTTACTTCAATGAAAGGTTAGATTTTTGCCAATTTTTTGAATGAAAGATCAAAAGGATAAACGATGCAGATTTATTTTTTACAGCCATTTTTGATCATATTTACCAGGGGTATGATTAATTCTGAAACTGTATACTGTGTATATATAATTTATATATATATATATATATATATATATATATATATATATATATACTGTGTGTATATTTTATCTCTATTGTATGTTAGCATAACATTTAACTAGACATTTTTTAAAGGAAAAGTTCCGGCCGAGAAATGAAAATTCTGTCATCATTTACTCATCCTCATGTTGATCCAAATCTGTATGACTTTCTTTTGTTTGCTGAACATAAAATATGTTTTAAAGAACTGGTTTTGCACAAAGAAAATGAAAGTCTCTCTCTCTCTCTCACACACACTTTTTCTGGAGAGCAGAGCCTGTGATTGCAGAGTATCAGTTCTAATAGAGTCACACATAATAAGGATGAGAAATGTGACCCAGCTGCAGCCAAATTGAAGTGGCAATGCACATTTCAAAAGACAATGGTCTAGTATTATTTGCTTTTGCTTTGTTCCAGAGCACTGAGTTTGTCGAAGAGAGGTCTCGAAACAATATGTGTCAAGGTTCTGCCCTGACAGCCTTGTCTGTGTTGTCGTGGTTTCATGTTTCTATGTTTGTCTTGTGTTTGAGCACATGGCTCTGTCTTGGTCTGTGTTTGCCATGTGCTCCTCATGTCCCGCCTCCTTGTTTCCTGTTACCATGCCCCCTTGTTTAGTCAACTTCTTGTCCTCATTTCACTAATTGTGCTCACCTGATCCTCATGTGCTCTGGTCCCTTTATATTGTGCCTCTTTCCCTCATGTCTTTGCTGGTTTGTTTTGTGTATGTACTTTGTGGTGTTTTCTGGTTTGTGACAATAGAACTGTGACAATATGTTAAAAGCATTTTGTTCCTGAAAGGCTATTCCTGGAAAAGCAAAGCTATCCTATAGAGTTTGAATGTTGTAACCTTTAAAGATATGAAGGCTGAGGGGTTATGAACTAATTTGTTGCCATCATATAAATTATCGTAGCTTTGTGACTATGAACAATCAATGTGCAGAAAGGGCAGTCGATACGTTATTGGATTTGTTTGTGGTGCTTTTAATACCCTTTGGATGTTTGTTTGTTTTTAGAATCTGCATCAGTTTTTTTTCTGACAATTACAATTATTTCTCATGACTGCATTTTTGTATCTCACAATTACAACTTCATAGCTCACAACTGCTAATGTAGGCCTATATATGATGAGACTATTTCTCACAATTTGTATGTACAATTATTTTATTCAATAATACAATGTGAGGAAGCATGCTTTTGTGATGTTCCTTCTTGAGCTTATACCACACTATATGATAAAATAATTCCTAAGAATTATGAACCACTGACAAAATAGAATGATTTCTGAAGTATCATGTAACACTGAAGATTGGAGTAATGACTGATAAAAATTCAGCTTTGCATCACAGAAATAAATTATATTTTAAAGTTTAAATTATATATTAATGTTTTTTTTTCTTTATTTTTGATTAAATACATTAAGCATAAGACACTTCTTTCAAAATCATATCAAAATAGTAATTTTCCAAACATTTGTAAACAAGTTGTAGAATGTCAAAAGTGTAACATCAAACTAAAGTGTAACCCTCATAATTGTGCCTTTGTATCCCAAAGTTATGTTTTTCTCATGACTTATACTTCATATCTCTCAATTGCTATTATTTTTGACAATTGTTACAATATTTCTCATAATTGTGACTTTGTATCTCACAACTGCATTTTTCCTCATAATCGCGATTTTATATCTCACAATTGTTACTAGTTTTGACAATTGCAACTTCAATATCAAAATATTTATTTTTTCACAGCTGTTATGTAAAATTATTTTATTCAATAATACCACTTTTTGTTGTGTTCCTTCTTGAGCATATAACTTAGATCACAATTTAGATTGGCGTCCAATTCTCACTATTAACTAACTATTAACTACAACTTCCTCAAACTCCTAATTACTGCTTATTAATAGTTAGTAAGGTAGTTGTTAAATTTAGGTTTTGGTTAGGATTAAGGATGTAGAATATGGTCATGCAGAATAAGGCACTAATATGTGCTTTAGAAGTACTAATAAACAGCCAATATCCTAGTAATATGCATGCTAATAAGCAACTATAGTTAATAGAGAGAATTGGACCCTAAAAGTATTACCGAAAAAATGTAATCGTTCAGCATCGCATTAAACGTACGCAGTTTTTCAGATTCAATACCTGGCTTGTCAGTGCATCAACTTGCATTTTCTTCTAACACATCAGTCTCATCATTCATTTTGCCTTTACACAAAGGTGCTCACTCACTGTGATTGAACCGAAGTCATTACATTACAGCGAAGCATTTGGAAAACGCAGACCTCTGCATGGAGCCCAAGAGCCCGTCAATTCAGTTGTATATGCTTATTTTTCTATCTCAGTCAGCAGTTTACTGAATAAAGCTGCACCCAACTGTCAGAGTAAAGGACAGTTAAGAGAACCTCTCAACACAAACTACAATGATAGATATGTTCTTTTTTCATTTGCTGTTTTTCTTCCCTGGATCAGTCAGGAGGTTTCACCAGTTGAGTTCTATGTCACACGAAAAGCTGTTTATCCTTTTCTGTACTGGTCAACGACCAGCTTTAATGTTTCTCTAAAATGAAACCAACTCTATCATCCTGGGACCCAGAAACAGACTTTTGTCCACTGTAGTTGACATTATATATATTTTAGTGAATTCCTCTGACACCATACATGTCACAACCTGAGTGTCCTGTAAAGAGCACATTCAGGACTTTTCAGAGAAACCAAATGTTTGGAGGTTTCACCATGAAAACAACTTATCATTGGTCTTTATGTAGCACTCTTATGGAAATATGATAATATATTGTAATTATAATTTAAATCAGGCACAGCAAGTGAATATGGAAATAAATGATACATCAATATTCCTATGAAATATTAGATATTATTATTAAAATGTTGCTAATTATTACTCCAATTATTAAACTTCTTTTTTCATTAAATGTTGCTCCAAGAACACATTAATGTGCACATTAGATACAGTGTATAGATTGCATTGAATGGGAATATTAATTTATGGCCATTTTACCCACATATTGCATAAAGCAAAATGGTGCATCAATTCATTCCGTTATATCTTTCATAACATAGTTGAGAATCATCTTTATACAAATTTTAGTTAAAATAAATCCTGAAACCCCAAAATGTTTTGGTGATTGAAAAATAAATCCCATTGTTTTTGCCTATACATATAATTTCATGTAATTTTATTTTTTAAACAGTCCTGGTGTCCACTACAGAGGACATAGCATTACATATTAATAAAATATAAGTTTTCAAAAATGTTTTTTTATTATTATTTTTGATTAACCATTTGTTTCTTATGTTCTAAGACATGAAAAAAAAAAACTAAATTCAAAAAATATTTTTTTTCTGGGTCTCAGAGGGATATAGCAATGTGAAAGGGTGGCATTTACCTGCATGTGGTGTGTATAGTTAGATCTGGAGTAGACTGACAGATCCACACTCCTCATCACCACTGCTTTTCATCTTCCTTGTCAGGTCGCCATTTCTCAAAAGGGACTAGTATTTTGAAACCGCTTCCTGTCAACTTAGATGCGAAAAGGAGAAAAGAAATGAAAACACTCATCTGTCTTGCTTTCTGTCAGCCTGCCCAGACAACACTGGCCAAACAATGTGTAAAAAGCCGCCAAATTCCTGGTTTCTGTGCAATGTGTGTGCAGCAGCCGCGGGTACTTGCCCGGATGTGTTTTGAATAAGTCTGAGGAGATGAGAGATCCTAGCAGGAGCTTTGAGCACCACAGCCGCCTTCCCAATTAATGCATGAGCAGCCAGCAAATTTGTCCACATTTCCTATCAGCACGTCAATACATTCTTAGCTGTCTTCAAAAAGGACATTTGTGGCTTCCTCAAAGTCTCCAATAACACTGTATGGACAAGTGAAAGTCATTGATATGTTTGATTGTTAAACAATAGGTTCCTCTTGAATGTCTCCATTCATAATTTTTTTTAAAGCACAGAACATTCAGTCAATGAGCAGACCATCATAAAACAGTGATTCATCTTTACATACTCGGCTGAATGAGATGAAAAGATGGACTATAACCGAAATGATGAGGCAAAACAGATGCTATTCCATAAAAAAGGACAGACCGGCCCTCAAAAAAGCCAATTTAGGTGAAATTTTATGTCTTTTTAAGGCTTAAACTATATACCTTAAAGACCTGTTCGTTCTTTTGCAATGAAAGCACATTTGGTCTCTTCTCCAAAATGTATGGCATCAAATTATGATCTGAAAAACACAAAGCTTTACGGGTAACTCACATTCTGCATGCACTGACTTTAACAGACCCAGAAGTATTCTCAGTGTACATAAGGTTTGGTACACAGTGAAGGAAAAAAAGATTGCTTCTGAGTCTATAAGATATTATACCAGCACAAAATATAACTGGCAAGACACTTCCATTGTGGTGACCATGGTAACAACTGATCTGTAGTACATCACTGATGCTGCTAACAGATACACATCATCAAGGGCTGAATGACACCGGTAATGACTGGTCACAGTGTCTCTTATGACAGAAAGGTGAGATGATCCAACAGTTCTTCTTGTTGGTGTTGTGAAAACCAGCTATTTGTGTTCCAGAAGTCTCTGTTTAGACAGTGATGTAGTTAATGGAATTTCATCTTTATCTATATCTGCTGATTGTTTAACAGGGCAGGTAAAAGCAAATTTTGTGTTCCCACTGTCTCATTCAAACATAAATCAGCAATGTATGTTTCAGTCATCAGATAATTTACTGCCTGAGGATCCTCTGATTATCTTGAGGCACACATGGCCACTGTTTAACCCGAGGAGGTCTATAACACCTGGAGAGAGCTGTCCATTAAGCATTCTCATTCATCTCAATGGCAGTTGATTATGGACAGAACCTGTGCCACAGTTATGCGATTCTAAGATTTTGAGAGTGCAAAAGGGCTTTTTATGGAGAAATGTTAATCTCACAAAGAATATAGTAAATACATTTTCATGAGATGAAAATTAAAGCTTTGCCAGAGAGAGAAGTGACCTGTTAAGCATTTATAGAATAATGTTATATAACATTTTTGTGTATCATCGTGTGTGGTAACTTTTTCGTCAAAGACTGGATTTGAAAGCACATACAGTATATTTATAACATCATAAGATTTTCAACAGAAAACAAGGATCAGAGAGTGAACTGTAGATAGATACATACAGTATAATGACTGGGAACATGTCACAGGTTAGTGCTGAGATGATCCAGACACTTATTTAAGGCTGACTGACAAACACAAGCACACACACACAAATCAGTTGAGACTTCTATTGTTATATACTGAGCTCTGCCCTAAACTCTATTCCACTGAAGGGGGTGGATTGGAATCCACTGCTGATTCAATGTATATGTAATGAGTTATTATAATCAAGGTATTAATCAATATTTCTCCTTCTAAATATCAAATGAGTTGAATGACTAGTAGTAGATTTTACTTCGTTATATAAGGCCACATCCACACGAAGCCAGAGCTTTCCCTATCCGATGTTTTTTTTTCCCGTTCAAAAAAAAAATTCCGTAAACACGGCGTCGTCTCAAGAAATATCTGCGTACACACGAAACCACTGAAACCAACTCAAAACGATGTAGTATACATGCCAGACCAGTATGTGGCGCTGTAATTCTGTCACAGACATACACTAAAAACGGAGAAGAAGAAGACTTGCGCATAAACCTTGCGCACTGTATAAAATAATATTTAGGCACAGTAGCTTCTTTTTTTCTTTTCTTTTTTACCAAGAACTTTATTGAACAATATGAACAACCATGAATGACCTGGTACAAAATGAGTCACGATAGTTAGCGGACACATAAAGCTTGCCACAAAGAACCGGCAAAAGTAATCATTATGAATGTGTCAAATATAGCAAGGAGACATAATTGTTTATTAATAAACTATTTTTTTCTGTGTCAGTCTCGGCTAAAGATGTTGACGATGCTGACTCGCCACCTTCGCAGTATTGTGAACGTGCCTACAGAGAGAAATGCACACTTCATACGGATTACATAAGAGAGTTGTCTGTTTCTTTTCGTTTTTAATTGTTTTGTTTAAAAGTAGACATTTCAAGTTTTCTATATTTCTGAGTTTCGGTTCATTTATGAGACGAGCTCCAGTTCCTTCATGTCCTGATTAAATTGTCTGCTATATACTTTTTATTTATTAAATCCAGGCAATTGGTTGATAAAACATTGATTAAAATTAAGATACAATTTATACAAAACGAAATTCACTTTAAAGAAAGGTTTTATACAAAACAAAACTTAATGTGGTCAAAATTGTGTCTCCCGATATATTGCGCTTCTTATGATTACTCATGCTGTTCACTTTTCATATAATCAACATAGATGAAATTAAAAAATAACATATTATTTACACATAAATATGAAACTAAATACATTTTCTTTAATGGCTACAACATGTAGGCCTACAGTACAGAGAAATTTAATGTCAGAGTGGAATTTGAGCGAACGCCGTTTTACTGGTGATCATGTGGGGCGGGGGTGCGTTTTTTGAATAATAATCAAATAATTCCCAGCGATCGTCGAATGTTATTTTTGCTTGAAATGCCCATCCCTACAAAATATGAAATTTCTTAATCAGACAACAGACATTATAGCATAAGAAAGAAAATATAAATAGGCCTAAATAACGGAAGCAAAACACACGAAAACGCAAGGGTGGCTTTTCAGATTTATCCACCTTGGGACCCGGTTTAAAAAAATAGCGGTTTCAGTCTCCGAAAACGCCGGATCCGTCTGGACGAAACGTCAATACGATACAAATTTTGTACGGATACAGCTAAACGCGTCTCCGTGTGGACAGGGCCTAAGTTACCAGTGTGATCACTGAAATGTTCTTTTCATGTATTCTTTAATGTCTGTATCTGAATGCAGTAACAGTGCTTGCTTATTTAGCCCGGTTTCCAGAAATGTAATAGGGACTTGTTTTGTGTTTGAGAAAGGTCGTCAACGTGTTAAAACATATAGGGATCATTGAAGCCAATAGTTTAAGGGACCATTTCTTTGTTAAAGCCTTACTTTCCAGTTAGACTAAAGTGTAGCTCTCCTTGAGAGAAAGAATGCATTATCTTGATGTTTTGAGAAAACTCCTGTTTATAGTTAGAGCCTGGCCAAATCCAACCTTGGAAAAGTGTGTCGGTGTGTGTGTTAGTCTTCTTGGTTACAGGTTAAGGAACCACTGGCATTATTGGAGATTGACTGAGTTGTTGTTCTGGACATGTTGGCACTCTGGATTTAACCTGGAAGGTCACGACGTGCCTAACTGCACGTCAGCTACCTAATCGATGGAGATATGCTTCAGTCTATCTGTATATGTGTGGAAAATTACTATGTTTATCTATTTCTTAGCCAATCAAAAACTGCAACCTGAAGCAAGGACGTAGCTTAGACCTCGGTGTAGGGTATAACTGCTGTGATCTTTGTAACTGTAAGGGGGGCGGCCTACAAACTCCTGTATGAGTCTTGAAGCTTCAGTAAAACTTTTCTTCAATTTATTATAATTATGACTTCTTTCAAACATCTGGTCCTTGAGTCCTAAACTGTTACCCCCTAACACTATCAAGCTTAAACGTAACCAGAAACTGTTAATTAAAACATCA
This sequence comes from Abramis brama, assembly GCF_963993115.1. Taxonomy (NCBI): domain Eukaryota; kingdom Metazoa; phylum Chordata; class Actinopteri; order Cypriniformes; family Leuciscidae; genus Abramis; species Abramis brama. The sequence goes on along the minus strand of NC_139976.1, from coordinate 16,855,022 downwards.
TTAGCATGTTTATATTTGATTTTATATTTAGAAGAAGTTGTTTTTGGACTTGTATTCTTTATGTGAAAAGTATATACTCTCAGTATTTATATTTATATAAGCCTTGGGTACTTTGAATATAAACTACGGTTACACTATGGATACTGCACAAGAACTAAACATTCATGAGGGCAAATGCATAGTAAAGGCTTTAAAGCTTATACCTCTATGAATTATGGATCAAGCTATCAGTCTTGGGACCCCTGGGGCTCCAATAAGGTCCTGCAGTGGGTCTGTGGACAGATATATAAAACATGATTTCAAAAATATAAACATATTCTATTTAATATTTTAAAAGTATATCTTAGTATGATACATTGTGTACTGTTAAGCACTGTAGAAGTTGTTTGGGGTCTGTAAAGTTTGAGAACTCTATGGGATTGTTTGCCTTCTAAAATTCCAAGAGATGAGTCCCATGTCTGCTCTGCTCCATACAGCATGAGCTGCAGAGTCACACAGTGCACCAGTGGTCAGATTTCAGATTCAGATTCTTACTATGTGATGAGCGTCATTGACAAATATCTAATCTTGTAAAATGTGTGGTCAGTACCACCACTCCCTATACACAGAGTATGCGTGATCGCAAATTCAAAAGCGAAAGTGAAAAGCGAGCAGGCAATACATTGCACATTGATAGAGGCTGCCTGCTACAGTAATTAAAGGGCCTATACACAGAGTATGCGTGATTGTGAAAGGTTTGGGTTGCTAAGTGACTGTATTGCTGGTCATAAAGTGTGTTCCTATAGGTGGAGAGTTATATTTTTTTTATAAGATGCCATTTTAATTTGACGAAGATGAGCTTTCTTGCTGCTAATATTAACATTCTGAGAGGCAGAGTTTGAATATAAATTGCAGCAGTGTATAATAAGTCAAATCATAAACAAGAATGATTATCAATGCATGAATCAAACTTTAAACAGACAATTGAGATGGTTTATATGTGGCAAGATACATTGGAATTAACTACTTTCCCACACTTGACTACAGCATCTCACGGGAGATGGATCACGTGTGCTCCTGTGTCTTTACTTCTGTTGGTAGTCGCAGAATTTTATCACTACTCATTTGCATAAAGTGTTCTCAACTGCGTTGCATCACTGAACATGCCCACAATGCAATGCCAAAAGTTGATATTTCTCATGTCGCTGGAAATTACTAACTCTCATTGAAAATGAATGACTTCTATTCTATTTGTCACTGCAAATCCCTGAACGCCCCTTAAGGCCCCAATTTACTTCAGCCAAAATCGACAGGCAAAGTCGAAGAACTGCTGTGACATCATTTCAAACAAAATCAGGCCATAACTAAGTTCGAGTTAGTTTTGGGAGTTCGAAACAGCTTGCCAAAGCGAACTCTCCGGAAAAGTTTGCTACAGCTGGTAAACACCTTTGTACTATCATTGGTCCGTGGCGATTACGTTATAGGTAGGTGTGCGTGGAGGCTCCGCCTTCTTTCACGTGGGAATCTCTTCAGGTTAATTTCTCCGGTTCAGCCCGTCAAGGTCTGACGTCCGCGAGTGAAAAGATGAACACACTGGAGAGCTGCTTTATAGTAGAAAATGAAGTTGTAATAATGAAATGAGACGCTGACACTGTTTTTCATGTTTAATATGGTTAAACTGCTTGATTTTAAGCAATCTGTTGTATAAACTGTTGTATAAATAAACATGACTCAACTTTTGCCGAATTGCAGAACTGCAAACATATCCACGTTGCTATGATCAGATGCTTTTCTTATTGTTTATTAAAAAATGTTTGCTGTTTTTTTTTTTTATGTTGTTGTGTTTATTTTGTTATTGAGAGGAACAAACGCCGCCATCTAAACGCCGCTCTCAGCAGTGTTGGCGCCGTCGGATGTTCGCTAACAGTATATCGCTGCTCGTGTATTTCAAACTTCCTTCTACCCCCAAGTAAAGAATGAAAAAGAACTTCGCTGTGAGTATATGGGGGTCTTTAAAACTAGTCAAGCAAAAGATCTGTTCTCACACAGAGCGACTTATGCATTGTACACTTCTCGACTTGTGTCACACTGTATGATCATGGCCGTGATTTGGCCGTCTGAGACGAATTTTGTGAATCCTAAAAGATTAGGATTATCTAAGCCAATCCTAAACCAAAATCTACATATTCACTGACAGACGATTAATGACCATTGCGAACAAATTTAACCTCAGACGAAATTCTGTCAGTGTCAGAAGTTTTGTGGCTTCTCTTACGACAACCGTCAAATCAAAAACCAATAGGAGTGTAGAACCTGATGACGCAATTAGTGAGACAACAATAAACCACCACTTGCCGCACACACACACATCTTCGTTTTTTCCCAGTTTTCTTTTTTAAGAAAAGCCATGATCAAAATTTCTAGCCACCATTTCTATCCCGGATGTAAATACAACTCACGATCACCAAACATGTCACGGATTGATGATGTACAACTCCGGACAAGTCTTCTTGCACACAGCAACAGTTGTAAAGGACTGTTATGAATCATACAGTGTGCACCTGGCTGTAGTAACTACCACAGAAAAAACTCGGCATCATGCATTAAATGATTACGGATCACACGCTACCATTCGCGACTGTTGCGACTTTCAACATGCAGAAACATGTGCCTCGCTGCTAGCAGATGCATGAAAATGAAAACAATATGTGTTCTAAAGTCATTTCAAAATATCAGACATGTCTGATATCCTCCGACTAGATAGAATCATAATCTGAAGCTAGCCTGTGCCCAAAAATGGGTGCAAAAGTCGTGTAGGGTATTCAAGCTTTCAGATGTTTATGTCCACATTGATCTGAACCAGACTGCAAAGTTTCCAGTTTTTTTCAGATCATAAATTGTGTTTATATTCTGTTTTACATCCATAACCTTGATGGCAACAAATACAGATCGCAAGAGAAATGCCATACAGATTCTTGCCAATCAAGTAGAATGAATGTTTCTAATAGCCCATAAATTGGAAATGATAAATAATAAATGCTGTGAAGAAATCTGATTCATCAATGCGAGGACTCAGCTGATCAACATTCTCATTATAAAGTAATTGGTTTCTCTATTAAGCCATGTGACCTTTTGGTCCTTTCATAAAACAAAGTGTGGATGTAATCCTTCAAAAGCTCTGAGCAAGAATCTACATTCAACTTTTACAAACTGGCTCGGAAAAGAAGAGTTTAACCTTTGTATCACGCCATCAGACTGTACGCCTTAAATGATCCCTTCATTCCAGGATGTCGGCTGTCATTTTGTAATAGTTTTAAAGGGTAAAATTAGCAACTGAATTCCAGAAGGACAACAGCAACATTATCCTCTTTAATAGGAGAGCACCAAGTCTCACTAAGATAATTACATCATTATCTGTCTATCAATCACCATTTGGTGTTGGGAAAATTACATAAATCCCAAAGCTCAGGAAATATGAAGTACATCACCTTCCCTGAATTATTTACCAGCTTGAGCATTTGAATAACACTGAAGCTTGGTGCATGATGAAAAAGCCAGCCTCACTTCATCATGTTTACGGTTCCTATATATGAACTTCTCTGAAGAAAGACATGCACTGTATGAGGCTCTTGATAAAAAGGATCCATTTATTTTCTTTCTTTTTTTTTCAATGCTCACCTTTCTCACCTTCACAGCGAATAAAAAAAAAAAAAAAGGATTTACAGAGTGCAGTAAGCTTTTGTATGTGTGTGTGTGTGGTTTTAATGGGAATGGAGGTGGAGTACACAGGCTTTTCCTCATATTTTTAGTGTTTTACTGTAGCATATTTATCTCAAAGTTAATTTACTTTAAATATTCAAACATAAAAAAAACGAAATTTGAAAGAGAAAAGGCCCCATTGCAATAAGCAGATTTACTGACCTCAGTGTCTAAGGTCTGTTCATACGATTAATGAAAAAAGTTGTTATTGTGCACACAGAAAAAGAGGGGTTTTTTTGTACTATGAACTTTATTAGGACATGCTATTAATCTTCAAACATGTTTAAAAACTTATATTAAAATTTAATTTGAAATAGTTTATAAGTTTAGTGAAAAGCACAGATTTAAATTGTACTGGTTTTCAACTGACATGATATTTTATATATATAATATTTCACATTATGTTTTTTCCTGTATTTTTGATCAAATAAATGCAGCTTTGGTGATATATATTGAGTATATATATATATATATATATATATATATATATATATATATACTGTATATAGAAAACTACCTTCTGTATACTGTATAATTGCATATTTAATCATTTTTAGATGGCTCACTGCTTTTAAAAACTATTAATAGTTATAATATAATATAATATAATATAATATAATATAATATAATATAATATAATATAATATAATATAATAAATATAATATAATATAATATAATTATTGGTTTATGGGTATTGGTCATAATTTTAATATCAGTGCATTCAAACAGATTCTCAGGCAATATATGTATTTTTCCTTCAACACTAGTTCTCTTTAGTTTGAGACAAATTAAAGATGAAAACAGAAGTAGCATGTAACCTTGGACAGCAAGCTCAGTAAAAGGAGAAATAGTGTGTAAAGTCACCAGATTCATTTCTCGTCATAACTTTTCATTCCCAAAGATGCATCCTCATCATTCTAGGTCATATCCTGTGCAGCTCAGACACAACTAACGTCATTCAGAGACAGAAACTGACCAGCAGGTTAAGGACAGCAGCTGGGAGAAGATATTACTGACACAAATTCGGATTGATCCCGAGACCTGTCAGGGACAAGCGATACTCATACTCATGACACACACTGTGGGAAAATGCACCAACACGTACAAACTTTTTTGGCTGTAAAAGGTCAAGTACAGCTATTGACCAAAGAATCTCAAGCACTAAGCCTTGTGAAGCCTTCAGCGGATTGAGGGGAGTGTGACAGACCTGTGAATTGAGAGACACGATGAATGACACCCTTTGTCTTACCTTCATCTTTTCATCTCACTGCTGGGACGGTGGCTGTCAAGCACCTCAATTCTGAGAATCAGTCAGCTGCAGGGAAAAAGGAAATAAAGACAACAATGGATCACGAGAAAAAAACGGAAAAGTGCCTATCACTTCGGGAAGAACCGGCAGCTTCCCACTGGTCGTTTTTGTGGAACAAGATCTCCTAGCACGTGAAAGAGATACTCCAAGTGCCGGTGTTGTGCAAAGCCATTTAAATAACAAACAGAGGAGTACTGGCCCTGACTTGGCTCATTGACCAAATCTCAATATGTGCCATGCACATGAATTCATATTTGTGTGCCTCCTCTTGTCAGAGTGTTTTCAACCTTATATCAAAGACTATTCCCAATTTGTTTCTGCAGATCGAGCAATCTGGCACAGCACTGATTGGAATGTTAATAAAAACGCCCCAGAGGGTGACGTTGTGTAATGAATACTGAGTGGCAGCAGGCAGGACACCGGCTAGGTGTCTAGTACACATTGACACGCGCTCGTACACACACAGACAGCCTCAGGAGACTCCTCCGGGACGCAGTCCATCAAACCACCTTACAGACTCCAGAAGGTGCATGCTTCAAATAAATAAGTAAACATCCCGGATACATCATAAAACACACACACTGACAAGCAGGAAGAACGTCAGACTCACTCAGCTCCACACAAATAGCCCAATTAGCGATCGCATCAGGTCGCTACGGGAGAGGGATCATGAGGAGGGCGAGAGGTGGGCATTGATTATGGGTCCCTGCAGGACTGAGGCCTGGGATCTGAAGTAAATTGAGCCCTGGCCTGATTCCACGTAGCAGCCTCAAACTCTCAAGCACCCGAGGGAGATCAGAGCCTCCCACAGCGAAACTTGGATTGTGAGGAGAAAGTGAGCGGAAAACAGAGATAATGATCCAATTTCTTATTGACCATCAAAGGAATTCTCTATCTGGTTTTTCCATGGCCTTTGTAATGTGGACGCTCTTTGAGGATACTGAATGTGCTTAAGCTGTAGATGAATAGAAAATTCTTTCCAAATTTGTCTGTTACATACTTTACGTTACACATTAATCGGCCGTTCACATAGAAATCATTCTTGCATATATAGCCTATATATATATATATATATATAAAAAACGAGATACAGCTTGAATTATAAAAATAGCACCTCCTCTTACATGTGGCCAAAAATGACATTTTATACCTCCCTCTCCCAAGCTTCTTCTGATTGGCTTACTGAGTCATACACATTAAGAAATTTTATTAGAGAAATAAGTCTCATCTAAATGGTGTTACACACGAGATGAAGGCTGAATTCATAATAGTTTTCTATTAAAAAAAAATAATAATAATTATACAGTATGGTGTGAGTCATCCTCAATGTATTTTGCCATGTTGAAATGACGTGACCTGTAGTGTATTACTAAACGATAGAGAGAATCTACAGGCTCATTGGCTGCCATCTCTGTAGATACACTATGCAGTGTTAGTGATGCGACGTGCGAAATTTAGACAATGGAACACTTGTCATCATGCTTTACAGAGACATTGGGTGAATCATTACCTGTACGGCCAAAGAATCAGAAAAGGTCTAAAGAAAGACTTAAACAACAAATGAGCAAAAACATCAGTACAGTCACAGATGTTCATCTAGTGCATGTTTACCTGGAAAAGCTATTGAAAAGCAGTGCAGTGAAGGACAAAAATGCCACTAAAAGCAGCACAATGCAACAGCGAAAGAAAACAAAATGAGATGTTTTTGAAACAAAAACATCAGATGTTTGCCACCTATTACCAACATAAGTAAACAGAAGTTTGTGCAGTTTTTGCACATGTAATTTGTGGTCAGGTAATAGCAAGTATACAATCTTCTTTAACATGGTACAAGACCAGAAGAGGTGTGCAATTTGGGTGAAGAATGTGTTCCACCATCATGAGAGTGTAGAGGTTTTGTGAAGGAGATTCCATACCGTGCTGTGATGTTGCCACCAGGCATCACACTTTTTGACTGACTGAAGGGAATAAGGAGAATCAGACATTTTGTTTAGGTAAGAGCATGTAGAACGGTAGGTGGTTCTATATGCTACCTTCTGAGCCTAAAATATAATGCTGACAACCAAGAGGGCTGTGACATGGCTTCTCTTAGGCTGATTGAAGACGTGCTGCTGCATTCTGGATCACCTGTAAAGGCTTGATAGTGCTAGCTGGAGTGTAAGTTGGTAAAGCATTGCAGTAATACATAAATCGTGCATTTGACTGGATAACAAAATTTGAAAAGATTTGCACCAAATCAAACTTCGTGGAGCAAATTCATCACTCACTCTATCATCTAGCCTATAGTTTCCCAAAATGAGATTTGCAAACCCCTAGAGTACATGTAAATTAAATCATTTTAAAATAAAAGCAAAATAAATCGAAATAAAACACTTACTGAAAAAGATTAAATATTTTGTTTCCCTGCATGACATGTAACCATTAACTAACATCAGAGCTGTGAACATGAAAATGTGTTGTTAAATTATGAAATATTAAATTAAAATCTCAGAGTACTTAAAGTAAATATTTTAAATCAAAGGCGTTTGGCTGACAAAAAGTTTGGGAATCTCTGATCTATCCAAATAAGGCAACATGAACAGGTTGTGTGACAAACAAAACAATGCAAAATAAATAAACAACAACAACCCAGACTACATTAAATATGGGCTCACTTTCACAGAGGGTAAACTTGAGCAGTGAATTACTGGCTGCCGAAAACAAGAAACCATAAAAATTCAAGAAGCATCAAATAATCAAACAACACCGACAAGTCTATATCATGATAATACCTTGAGGTTTGCTATTGCATTGCTATGTGATGTTTAATATAACAGAGTTGAGAAACACCAGTGTAGAATCACCGGTCTATTTAGTGTACAGTCAGTGTGAAGCAATTCTGCCCTCATGTGGCAATCAAAAACTCAGCCAACCATCTGAAAAAAAAAAATATATATATATAATAATTTCAGTGAGAGAAGATAACACTATACATATGTGCAATCTAAAAAAAAGCTGGTAGGAGAGGGAAAGGTAGAAAACAAAATCCTGCAATAACAATGCAATGTTTTCTCTCAGAAGTTAAAAAGCTTTTAGCTCCGTTTTATTTGACGGTTTTGCATCTCTTTTCACAGAAGAGCTGGATCTTAACACTCGAATCACTTGCGTCTGATTTGCAAATGAACAAAAGAAAGGCAGAAGCAGAGCCATATAGTGATTTATTTTAGAAGCAGGAAACATTGATTGAACGCTGGTGGCAATGAAACCAATACCACAGTGGCTGGCCTACTCATGCTCTGAAATAGATTGTTAGAATCTTTGACATTCTATCTTGTTGTTTTAGTGAGTGGCTCTGAGTGGATCGTGATTCACCAAGCACCAAGGCGAAACGCATTGAAAATGCAATGGAAGGATAATATCAGACGCTTTGCCTTGTTGGCATATCACTTGCCTGAGGAAATGTGTTATTATGCCACTGTCATCAGTGGGCCAGCACACTACAGGTGGCATTATTGTGGCACAACTCACGAAATTGGAAGTGCCCTCACTCTGCCGAGAATATGAAACTGTAATTGGAACAAAACAGACTCACAAAACCATAAACAGCACTGCCTGTGGCACTCCATCTTGTGTGGCGGCCGATAAGAAGGTGCATTTGTCCAAGAGATGAGCGGAGTTGAATATCCAGGGAAAGACAGTGACGAACAGCCCTGCTTTGCTTTCCACTCTATTGACTGTGAGTGAAGGTGGTCGACGTTAACCTACCGCCACTCCCAATCCTTATTAATCTCCAACAAGAAGCAGGAAGAATCCTGTGTGCACCAGAAATGAGAAACTGCTACTCTGCTGAACAGAAATGCTATACGGGTCTAATCTATCATGTGGAGTAGTCATGACTCGTATATGCACATTGCACATCCAGCAGCTGAAGATAAACAGACCCTTTGCACTCACAGATATTCGTGTTGATGCAAATGGAACATATTCAGAGAGAAACTGCATAACATTTCCTCCAAAACATTTAGGTTAGATGAGTTACATTGTACTTTGTAAGTTGTAATATCATATAACTGCCTTTTGGAAATTAAAGTCCCATTTAACTGTTCACAAGCCAGTGAAGATGTTAGCACTGCAGACTCTAGGTCATAAAAGCTATTATAGTCTGCATTCAGAGTACACGAAAATTGGATTTCATACTATTCAGCTAAACAATCACTCCAAGGTGATCCCTTTTCAAGCTGCCATAATTCTGCTCATATAATTCCCTTCGGCACAAGCACACACCTACTAGCCATAGTTTGTTATGCCATCCCTTAAACTGTAGAGGAAATACTGCCTTCAGGGACAGGGATGAAGCATGCAGCTCATCTCTTAAGCACATTTAACGGCTCGTTACCCCACCGCTCGTTTCAGGCAACACGACACTCCTTGGTCAGGTGCCATTCTCTAATGTGCTGGAAATGAGCCATGAGCCTCAACAGTCCTTAGACAGTGAGTATGGCGTGCTCAAGGGGCCATTTTGTCCGTTCCGAAAGGTGCGCAGTAGTGCCTTAAACAGGAAAAGAGTCAAAACTTATACGGTTGCATTTGCAATTAACAACGCCCTGTTTAGTACTGCTAAAACATGTAAAGATAACATAAAGGGAATTAATTGTACATTAAACATGGGGCTTCAAATGTCGCAAATGAAATACTAAATTAATAAATTCATTTTTGAGAATTTACTGCATTTCCGCTTTACATTGAAAAGGCTTCAGCCAGCCAAGGTTATTTGCCATTAGGATTAAAAAAAAAAAAAAAACTCAGAGCGTTCCAGGAAAAGTAGTGTAGTGTCTAGTGTAGAGGTACAGAAAGGTTTGGACCACAGGTACTTGAGGAAAACTAGCTCTGATGGAGGTGAAGAAAAATGGTTTGGGCACATTAAGAAACATTTAATAGCAACGATTTACAGTAAAAAAAAGACAAATATAACTTTGAAAATCTGGAAAATTCAGGCTTGAAATTTATAAAATATCTGAACTGTAATAAATACCTCAATGAAGTCAATATAACACAATTCTTTTGACATCTGTCCTCATGTGTACAAGGCAGAAGAACCTATACAGCAGAATCAAGGGGCTGCTGGTCATCATGTGACATCATCATAAGAAACAATCGTTTAGAAAGCTCTGGACCAACTCTGCGGGTTGTAGATGTCACACCCTCTCCGCGACGAATGAGTACATCTGACAGCAGACCAACTTTTTCATGCTCCGATTTGCACCTTGCATATGCCTAAAATAACAAATATACATAAAAACTAAATCTCAAACATAAAATGATTTACAAAAAATGTGCCATTTGTTAATTTGTTTGCCGATAATGGGTTGGCTCTATGTTGTTAAGACACTTCAGAATTAAAAACAGATTTAACCTGAGAAAGGAGCCGAGGAGACGGGTAGGCACTGAGTATAGCACTGGCCATATCAGGGCTGACACGGTTCAACTGCTGTATTTGTCTCTTCCAAACTTGCAGAAGGCCGTTCCCTGTACGGTCCACCTTCTGACCCCCTGCCCACTCACTCTCCAAACAAAATGTGAACCCAGTCTTCTCTCGCTCCCGCCTGGGAAGAATAAACAATCAAAAGTAAGAAATAAACAGCAGTAGCTAAAGATACAGCAGGTTGGAAAGCGATAAATTTGGAAACAGTGTCTTCCCACTCACTTGAACGGAGCCTCGGCTACTGCTTTGGTTGACATGGTAATATAATCAGTGAAGTCCTTCCAGGTAGAGAGGAAGCAAACCTGCACACCAGTTTGCAGCTGCAAGTCTACCAAAGTCTGATAGACAGGTGAGAGAAGAAAGACTGATTTGAAGCAGAGGACCTCAAATACAGCCATGAATTTATTTTGACTGCCAGAGAGGTGGTTCAGCTTACCTCCTCAACCTGCACTCGTGAGACCTCTGGAAGCTGATTGATATCGCTTTTCTTTCTTCGCTTTTTCTGCCCTCCCTGAAGTCCCACATTCTTCTCCTCGCCTAGCACTGCCTCACGGAATTTCTTCTGACATTTTGAATTCTGGGATCTGCAAAAGAGCATTTATAATGCTAAATTAAGCAATTATAAACGTCATTAGTTTGTCAAAATAAATCATAACATGCATGTACTAATGCAAATTTTTTTTTATGATTTGTTTGTCTTTAAAGTCATTACTGGTTAATTCTTGGGTAAAAAGCACCATAAACATCTTAACACTGAATATTTAAAAAAAAAAATGTTCCAGGTTAAATACAACTGACACTCTCAGTACGTCACTCACCTGAAGTACTTCTCTATGTCAATCACGACCAGACTGAGGGTTCTGCCTGGGTTCCTGCTCATAAGTCCTTGGATCCAGGTGGTCAGAGATATGCCGCTTTCGGTCAGTACACTGTTGCTTTGCCTCTATGTTAAAAAAAAGAAAAGCACAAAGGAGAGAAAGTGTTTACCATTAATTTCCTAGACTCTGGGGGCCTGCCATAGTCTACTCTGTGCTGCCACAGTTTCACAATGAACTAAAAATATTTTCAAATTTCTCTTGATAACATAAAAGGTATCTAATGGTGTTTTGCGCCAAACGAACTAAAGCTGTCAAACGAACTAAAATCAAAAGCGCAATATGGCTTTGTGCCCTAATCAAATCGCAAAAGACTGTGATTTAATTAAAAAAGTATAGTCTGTTTGCGCTGTGTTTCAAAGCAAAGTACACACTTGATCCGGTGTTTTCTGCTTCTCAGTACAGTTCAGTTCACAAGGAATGGCCCTGTCCCAGATGGCACCCTAAAACACTCACTGTCATAGGCCGCACTTTGTTGACGTAAAACCGATTTGACTGTCGAGTAGAAGTCTGCCGCGGAGCTTGCTTCATGCAGGCTTGGCAAAAGTGAGCATTGAGGGCGGATATCGACCACAAAGGGATATCTAATGCTTTCAAGCATGTTTCAAAGTTGCAATGACGTTGCTGCCTGGTTCAGAAACCTCTCGGATTTTATCAAAAATTTGTGTTCCGAAGATCAACGAAGGTCTTACGGGTTTGGAATGACGTGAAGGTGAGTAATTAATGACATAAATTTAATTTTTGGGTGAACTAAGCAGAATTTTTTGCCATCCAGTGGTTTAAAAGAGAATAATGTATGCGCCTTTTACCCCGGTTCGCCTTTAGCCCCGTTGTACCCTACTATTTTAGTACCATTTAACAGTGCATTCGTTTTACAATATATACATATTACTATACGGCTATTACTGTCATAGGAATAATAATATAAAATTATTAGTATTATTACATTCTAATTGTTTGGCTTCCTAAAACACAGGTGTGAATGTAATGTAGACTGAGACACTATATCACAACTAAAAAGAGGATTAAGTCTCCTTTAAAGTTCAGGTACAAGTCAATTCACAGACTTTATTCTCATGTTCAGTTTGCACACTGAACATGAGTCGGAGCTCTTAATTTTGAACTCTCAAAGTGCACCAGATTGAAGATTTTAACTTTAAAATGTACACAATTTTCTTCTGGTGGGACTTGTCACCGGACCCAAGAGGAAATGAGATTCACCCCCCAGTCTCACAAAATCCTGTGGGAAAAACTATGCTGTCAAAATTCTGGGACATGCATTTCTCAAAGATTAAGAAACTGGACACTTTAAAGACCTTATGGATCATTTTTAAATAATTGAGAGATGATCCCGTAATTGTATTCATTAGTCTTAATTGCTCTGACTCTTCTCGAAAAGGTCATAACTGCTGGTTTTTCTGCTGCCCTTTCGGCCACAAAGCTCTTAATTTCATCTTTAGTTGCCACATCATACAAAAACGGCAAATCCAGCAAATCAAATAATTATTCTATTATGGTTAATTAAGTAATCATAAAGGTCCAATAGGAAATCACACCATGCCATTACCGTGCCGCCGAGCATAATGTGCCTACCTTGCAGTAGTTGTTAATCATGGTCACAAAGTCATCCACTGGAACTTGAATTACAGTATGTGAGTCTGGAATGGACATAATCTCACCAGTCTGCAAACAAAACAAATGAACTATAAAACCAAGTGTAAAATGATTTAGATCAGTGGTCCTCAACCTTTTTGACTCCAATGCCCTTTGTTTGAGACACTCAAAATCCTTCCCGTCTAAGCTAATATATAACTCTGGGTCTCTGGCACTTCTAATGTGATAAAACAATCTCAAAAATAAGACGTCAGTTTAATGCTGTTTAATTAAGATTACAATATGTTAATAAAACTTTTTATATACATTTAAATAACTTTAGAACTTATTGGGGCTCCCCAGAAGTTTGCCACGGTCCCCTAGTGGGAACCGGCCCCCAGGTTGAGAACCAATGGTTTAGCTGTTCCTAATTTCTGCCCAGATTTGAGATGCCACATAGATGTTTAAGCATCTTCTTTATCTACAAACGTTAGATAAACATCTTATAATGCTATATTCATGTATTTGAAATGTTAAATGTCAGACATTCATATCTGTATTTATGACATTCAACAGGAAATCCTTGGGTGACATATTGCAGATAAGTGATTATTCGGCAATTACATCATCCAAACAAAAATGTTTGCATTTAATTGTTAATACTCATTTCCCTTATTTTTACATTTCAGCCCTGTTTACACCTGGTATTAAGATGAGTTTTGGTCAATCGGATCACATGTAGACATTTACACCTGGTGTTTTAATCCATCTCTTTTGTCCACTTTCAACCACTTCTGTCCCGATTTTTTTTGAGGGGAGGGTCTATGGCAGGGGTCTCCAACACGTCGCTCGCGAGCTACCAGTGCCTGATTGGAGGTAGCTCGCCAAGGGGCCGTTCACATATCGCGTCTTTTGCGCACTCAAGTACGTTATTTCAAATGTAGGTGCACGGTAAGCAACTCGCTCCTTTTTTCCAGGCGCAGCGAGATGAAAAAAATCTCAACTTTTCAGAATGCTGCAAGCGGCTAAAACTGTAAATGTTTTAGCTACTAAAACTTCTTTGTCGTCGTGGAGAGCGCAGTGCATGGTTGCATAGCAACAACAGACGCCACGGGAAATCGGACCGAATTTTACTATTAATAATAAAACATAAGCTAATGTGCATTGTAAATGTCAGTAATTTATCTTTTTTGACTCATTCTTTTTATAAAAATGATTTAAAGGCTGAAATATGTGAGGTTTATCTTTATAAAACCTATTTTTGTCAAAACTTTATTTGAACTTGTACATGTTAGTGGATAACATGTTGCAAATCTGGCCATCACTTTTAATGTTATTATTTTAGTGTTTATGTAAATAAAAAGTGCATATTGATGCTAATTTTATTTGTTATTTGCTGGTTTTCGACATAAAACTTGGTGAATTGATTTCATTGTGTAGTATTAGTACTTTTTGAACAGGATTCTGTGATAACCGTGATCATTTTGGTCACTATAATCATGAAATTGAATTTTCATGCCATTTCATCTCTAGTTATGATGAACTATGATCAACTAAAATCAACTATATTTGTGTTTTTACAGTATAATACGCAAAGTACAATTTTCTATAAAAAAATGTATCTCTGATTCTGTTCTTTTCTCTGACATTTAAGAGTGACATATAAAGCCTACAAAAACTCTTTTAGGTCTAAAACAGTTTGGATAGTTGTTAATATGAGTTATGAGACATTATGTAAGAGATTTAAGTATTGTATTACATGAGTAGCTCTCGGCCACTTTCATTTTTAAAAAGTAGCTCTCAAATGAAAACAGGTTGGAGAACCCTGGTCTATGGGCAGGTAAATGTATGGACTTTTTCAGATCTTTCGATTTAATGGAAAAAATAAGCTCACTCAATTTACATGTGAACGTAACCGGAGAAAACAGAAAAACACACGGAGATCATCAGCTTTCGTTTCTGCTCTAATAGCTGCAAGACCAGCCGAATGCTGTGAGTGCATGTTAGAAATCAGGAATGGTGAGAGAACATTGTGATTGATACGTTTTTCATCTTCAAACCAAACTTGGGTCTTCAGCCGGCAAAGTTTAAATCTCGTCTGGCTAGCGCGCTTCCCATAATGTTCAAGCATTCAGTCAGTAGGTGGTCTTTTGGGGCTGTTCGAACACATTCGACCACATTACCACACACTACAAAAGCAATCCGGTCAAAGGTGTTTTCAACTACCTCTGGATGTGGTCAAAAGTGGACAAGCTCAAAACGTTTTAGACCCCGTTTACACCTGTATTTAGCGGCGTCCACTTATGATCTACTGATCGACCAAAACGCATCTTAATACCAGGTATAAACAGTGCCTTAGATTACCTTTGCCATTTTATAACACTAACTTACAGTTATTCTCTAAAAACACTGTTAAATTTAATCTTTAAAAAATTGAATGCCTGATGAAGTTCATGAGAACGAAACATTGCTAATAAATATTTTTTGATACTTTTTGCAAGTATTGATATATTGTGCAGAATTTCCTTGTTTTTTAGATTTTTCGATTTTTTTTTTGGTCTTCTCTTCTATGCACCTATCTATTACGTGCAGGTGTGCGATGGTAATTGTTAATTGATTAATTTTAATATGCAGCCATAACAGGAAAATAATTGATTTATTATAATTTTCAGCGCTGTCTGCACCTCAAAGCCAATGACAAGGAATATGGGTAAAAGTTGCATTTGTATGTAAGAGGAGCTGTCGTGCCTGTGGGCAGGGTGAGCGTCTAGCCCAGGTGACACTACGAGGAAGAGACTGCTTCTCTATGGCACAGTTGCAGCCCATTGTGTGCAGGGAAGTCAGGAGAGCACCGCCACCTTCCAGCTGCAGCAGGCCTATGGGGGAGAGACAGCTAATCAATACTAATCCATTCAGCAAATGCAGCTTAATACCTCATGCCAATGCTTTTTAACAACTCGGGTAAAGTACCAAAGCGCACCAAACACTGAAAGAAACTGTGACAGAAGAGATGAGCACTGCCACCTACCTGGGTCGACCGTCACCACCATGTGTTTGATGCACTCCTCTGGCCTCAGGGCTTTCACAGCATCAGTCAGAGCTTTCTTCTCCATTCTCAATCTCTCCTTCTCTTCCTGCTGATGCTCTCGCGTTGCTCGTTTCCTCAGGGCTTCCTGTCTGGCAGCCTCCACTTCTGCTGGGGTTTTCTTGCGTTTGGCCAGGTAAGTGCCATTCTCTGCTTCAGGTGAAGGTTCTTTTCTGAGGTATGGTGCAGCGTTGTTTGAGCTACACTGTCTTGTCATATTTCTACAGATCTTGTTATGTTCAACTGGCTGGGCCTCGGGGTTGATATGATGTGCTGGAACATCTAAGAGGTGTGAATATCCATTAGGAGTCACATTGAAAGCTCGAGTCTCCACTGCAGCGGTGGCTACTGTACACAGACCACGTTGTTTCTGTTTTAGTCTCACAGCTAAGGGAATGATGGCCTCCTCCTCGCTCTCACTACTGACCATCACCACGTCACTTCTAGCAGCTCCAGTGGCGGCGCGGACCTCTAGAGCTGAAATTGGATCAGCAACAGAAGCCATTTCTGAGTCTGAACTGTCTAAAACCACCAAGTTGGCCTGTCTGGATTTTGACTGTGAGAAATCGAACACAGGCAGCTCTTCTGAATCACTGGAGTCACTGTCGCTTAGGAGGAATCCAGGTCTACTGATGCAGGTCATGCTGAGCTGTTATCCAAAGATCTGCAGTCTGAAGGAAAGTTCAAATTAAAACACATGCAAGTCTCAACAATACAGATTTTCTGATATACTTTAGATCTGTACTTGCCCTGCTGATATGTCTACCCTACACAAAATAATATAAATAATAAATAAGTATGTGTGTGTACAGTTTTATATTTATTTTATTTGTATTATTACAACATAAAACTATATAAAATATATTTTCTTTTTAGCAACATATTTAATTTGTAACTTTTTATTTCACAAACTGTTTATATTACTCAGTCAATAACCTTCAAGTTTTCATATATATATAAATAAATAAATAATCATACTATATTAAACTGGGTTTTCCCTTCAAACGGTGTCAGAATATGGCGTTTTGTTTTATCTCGTTAACGTTAACTTACATAACGTTAGATGGATTGGATAATATCAAGCTAACGTTACCACAGTTTAAACTTTAAACATTGTACAAACAAACACTGTAGTAACTACGGTGTTTTAATAAGAAAATATGGTTACTTTACCAAATAAATGACATTAATATTTTGTTAAAACAGGGACATCCAAAGTGCGGATTTCGCAATATTCAGTCACAACCACGAACAGAACCTATGCGTGACTCCAGACAACATTCGCATACACGAACAGAAAGACTGCAGCAAGTTTCCAACCTAATATAGCAGACCACAAAAATATCAAGATAAAAATGCTCATGTAACTCAGCATCCTCTCATACCCTTGTACTGTAGGGTAATGCAATATTTACAAACTTTACATTTTTCTCTCTACTCACGCCAGCCAAACTCTCCAGTTCGCAGCTTCGCGGGTTCTTCTGAAGGATCACGGGAGCGCGCCCGCTGCGTCATACTCACGTCATTCAAGATGGCGGCGCTCGCGTCCTTGATGCTACAATCCAGAGCCTGTAAGTAGAATGACAATTTTTTTTGAATAATCATGTTTGAATAATAGTTGCTGATGTGGAATAATGTAGCACTTTATCTTTTAGCGTTTTGTGATGACTGAACTAGTTGAAGTTCCACCATTTCCTAACAGTACAGTGAGCACGTCTGAAATGTTGACAGCAGCTTCAACAGAGCATAAACTGACTGATCTTACGTCTTATGTTTTGTTCATGGCAATGCAGAGCGTTAAGGATTAGGTTGATTTAATGCTGAGAACACAACAAATTCATGGTTATGACGTGAAGAAAAGTTTCAACATCCATGTTGCAGGTAATGATGATTTCTGCTGATTTTTTATGTGTCTTTGCAGGCATCCTGTTCAGTCAAACACCCACAGTTGTACTGACGAGATTTGCTTCAAAGAAGTCAGGAGGAAGCAGCAAAAACCTAGGAGGGAAGAGTGCTGGCCGCAGATACGGTTTCAAGAAACAAGATGGTACTTTTTGACTATTGACTATTAACTTGAAATGATATTAGAAACACAGCGATTTTGTGTGTGGTTTTTACTGTAGCTAGGGTTTGTATAAATGTATTTTTCTGTCCTCCATTATCTTGCATAATAGCACATTTTTTGTCTTTCCTCTTTTTAAGGGAACTTTGTACATGCAGGCAACATCCTCGCAACACAACGCAAGGGTCTAATGCGCTGGCAACCTGGAGCTCATGTAAAATATCTTCCTATGAATAGCTGTTATATATGTCTGATCATGCGAAGTTATCATGCGTTTTATTTGTTGTGATCTTATACAATTTATTAATGTCAGTTTCTGTTGACCAAAACAAATGTTTGATATTTTTGTACTTTTTTTATATTTTATTATTTTGTGCAATCACAATTGTTTTACTTTTTAACATTTTGCTCAAGTACCTAAAAATGTACAAGCATACAATGACAGGGCAAAAGCAGCAAATAGCATATTTTATGATGGAAGTCGCTTTGATTAATTTTTGAAAATTATTTTATTCTATGTTTTATTATAATGTGTTATTTTAACATTTATTGATACAGTAGGGTCCAAAAGTCTGAGATCACTAGTAAAACTATTTAGCTTTTTTCTAATTAAATAAAAATCACAATTTGTTCATTACAAATTATATTATCAGTATGACCAATTTGATAACTATGATGTAATTTTACATTATAATGCTGCTTTGTTTTTAAATTTCTTAAAATTCTAAAACTTTATTACCATACAATTATGTAAAACTGGAAATAGCCTTCATTTCCCTTATCTGAAATTAATCTCTCATTGTCTGTCCTTGCAGGTTGGTATTGGAACCAACAAAACAATTTATGCCCTAGAGGACGGTATTGTCAGATTCACCAAGGAGGTGTACATTCCTCTACCACGAAGTGACGAAGCCAGGGATGTGATCCCAAAACTTCCCAAGGGTGCCGTTCTGTACAAGACCTTTATCAATGTCATTCCTACAAAACAGGAGAATAAATTTACTCTAGTGGACATGGTATAAAAAAGACTTTCCTCAGCTTCCGTTTGGTCTGGATTTTTTTTTTTGACTGGTAACCCACCCTGGAATATTTTGATATTCTCCACTCAAATGTGTCTGAAAATTAAGATGGATAATATTTAATTTCTTTTTATTTGTACAGTCACTGTATGTTCTACTCTAATAAATATGTTTACTTAACACCATGTGACTTTATTATGTTTAATACCCTGCACTTTATATCATAAAATACAAATTAATTTATATTACAATCTAGAAATATTTGTTCTCTTTAATAAATTCAGCATTTGTGGAAAGCTGCTGGAAACCATGTGAAATGTTATTGTGAACATAAATGTTATGTTCATAATCTGACATATTTCTGAGTGAAGAAAGATATTGTACAATGAAATGAGAAGAAAGTAGGACTGGACTTTATTTTATCCAACGTGAATTGATTGAATCATATGGTTGGAAAAAAGCGTTTGAAATTCAAGAATGAAAAACAAGGAATAAGTTATTACATTTTGATAAAAGATTAAGATTTTTACTTGGAATGATGTGCACAGATAAATTGTTCACAACAAGACTAGGGTGATGTACTGTGAAAGTAAATACATTCTGTTTCACATTCAAGTAGATTTTAAAAACACAGAGGACTGTATTAAACTAGATGGGATGGCTCAGTCTTTCAGCAGATCAATATAAAGTTACAAGCACTTCCAGCCTTTAAGATCTGATTTAATGGAGCATTAAACACTGCAAACACTGTCCTGTTGCTGAGGTGTTTTAATCTGCTTTATTGACTCGATCCATTCATGTTTCCTAAAATTCTGCACAGCTTTTGCCTTTAAGGATTTAGACTGTCTCTCTCCTCTATAAAACAGACAAGGATATCTTTGTAGCATTTCCCTTTGGGCTCAGGGTGTTGTTCAGGTGTATTAGCAGGATTAGGGGAAGTGAAGCCTGAGAGTATCCTCAGGTTGGTGGAAGCCAAGGAGAAATAAGAAGGATTTTGGTACTGGGTAGGAATAAGCGCCAAATGAGTTGTTGTTCAACTGTGTTGTTACACCATGTAGCTTCACTCTCAAACATCAAGTAGTATGAGAGGATTAAACATGGAGTGTGCTGACACTTTCCAAGGACAACCACTCGAGCAGGTGCCACTTCATAAGCTTCAAGTTCAAAATTCTTTTTATGATGCAGATGTACAAAATGTTCAAGGAACCTTCACTGCTTGGGAACTCATTTCTGTACACTGAAGAATAATAAAGAGGCTCAATGCTAATGAAAAACGATGGGGAATTGATTCAGAAAGCAATCAGAGATTGTGAGCAATGCTCAGCATAATAATCTATCTGGCAGATAATTGTTATTCAGCCCTAAACAACAGTCTGCCACAAATATTTCAGCAGGGTCGAGACGCAAATTTTGTGTCAGAGCAAAGTTTAGGATAAACAGTATAATCACATACATCATGAATCATTTAAAATTCAACTCACAACTAAACATTTAACATCACTAAATCGTTGTCGATACAGAATTTGTAGGAGATGGAAAACGTGGTTCATTCTGACTGCATCTGAAAGTTTTAATGTCATATTTACATAACAATATTCCCTCTTTTCATTGGCATGCTTATCAGGATAAAGCTGTTTAATTGGGATTCATCACCATTTTGTTTCCTAACACAGAGCCCTCTGGTAAATTTGATTTAAAAAAAAAAAAAAAAAAAACCTTCCCCAACACCACCTTCAATGCACAGGTCAACCCAGTGAGTCCACAGTGATGCTAAAACAGCTGCAAACAACATCAGATACAAAAACAACATAGTAAATTACAATATGATGAGATGGTTCACCGCAAAATCAAAAAGATGTGATCTCCTTTAAGAAAGTTAAAGGGATCTAAAGTTGTTTGGCCCCTAGCAATTTTAAAACATCTTTTTTTGTGTTCCCCAAATGAAAGAAAGTCATACAGGCTTGGAACGTCATGAGTTTGGCAATTCTCAATGTAATGTAACATCTAGATCCGGTAAGGTTTGTAGAAAGGTCATTGGAATCCAATCTGATTCTCAATGGCCTTTTTGCTGAAAACTATTAGGTGCTGTTCCATTGTTCACCCCTGAAAGCTATGACCCGGTATTCAGCAGAGGGAGCCATGCTACGTCTGTCTGCTTCGCTTTGAAAAGAATGACTGTCAACCCCTGCTCTATGTACTCAGTTGCTTAGCAACGGCTGGTGCGTCTCTGAGAAGAGCCCACTTTTTCCTGTTTTCTGCATTTCCTCGCTCTTGTTTTCCGTACATTTAAACTGGAGTGGAGAATGAAGTATGTCCTGAAGGACAAAAATAAACAGTTGCCCAAAGGTTAGACTGTATTTTCAAGGGTTTTGGGAAGAACTTAAGCAAAATTGTAGACGTTCAATTCCAATGGCAAACAGCACCATTGATGCCTTGAAAAATTCAGAATGAATTTTTATCCTTTAATTTTATTATTATATATATATTAATTAGTGTAATAAAGGAGGTGGTGACGCATTTAACCTGGATGAGTGGTTTTAACTGCCTATTCATCAGGCGGGATTATACAGCATGTTAATGAGAACACTGTCCAGTCTTTCTTTTCTGTTTTGTTGCTGTGAGACAAACCAAAAGTCATGCGAATGTTAAAGGGGGGTGGGGTGGGGGTGGTGGTGAAACTATGTGTTGAAACGCACAATGCTAATAAGTCACCAAGCACTAAAAGAACAAGTACAAGAGAAATACAAAAGGAGGCCTGAGAGAGAGGAGAGAGAGAGAGAGAGAGAGAGAGAGAGAGAGAGAGAGAGAGAGAGAGAGAGAGAGAGAGAGAGAGAGAGAGAGAGAGAGAAACTAAAAGGCAGAAGGAAAAAGTCAGAGCATGAATTGGACCCTCTTGCAGTCTCTCTCATGTATGATTCATTATTACTCACATTTATTATGCTCTACCAGGGTAAGAGATAAAATGGCAAATATTGTGCACCTGACTCTCATTTGGATTCTCTGTGTTTTTACAAGCTGCTTCAGTGGTGAGATGTTTTATCTGCCTTGCTCAGTAATGGATATTATTCTTGCTAATTGTTTGCAATCATAGAGCATTACATTACGTGACTTGTGTTCGCTAGTTGTGGATGCGTCTAAAATGAACACAATTTGTTTTTGGAATATTTCATGCTTTCCACTAGAATATTATTGCCCAAAGGGGGCAAAAATTGACCGTGATGGTTTGCGCTGTTACTGGATGCCCATATTTACGGCAGCGTGGCTAGAAGCAAGAGGCATCTGTCAAAGTGACGAGAGAGGAGACCTTGCTACAGTGGACGGTGTGAATGTTCAGACCTTCATACAAAATTCATTTCAACTGTAAGATATCACAAGATTTGATATGGTTTTGCAGGCCTGATTTTTCCAACAGAAATATTTAAAAGGGAATCTATAGTACAGTATATATATATTATTTAGAGATTATAGTCTCAACCACAGAGCATTGCAACTTTTTTAATGGCTGATCCTGTATTTGCTTTTACTCTGTGTAAATTCCAGAGAAGCTCCAGTTGGGGTCTGGTTGAGAAATGGAATGGAACAAGGTCGGTTTGATGATTTAGATACTGAAGACAGTGAGATGAAGGAATGTACCACAATGGCTCTGGCCTCTGGACAATGGACTAATGAACAATGTGATAAGGGAAATTTCATTATCTGTGAGAAAAAGATATCAGGTAAGCAAGCTAATAAACTGTTTTAACCCACTGATACACATTACATTATCCAAATCATCGTCATAAAGACTGGGCCAATAATCATCTACACCTTCCCACAACAGTTTTGCACAATCAAAGCAACAGTAAAATTTTCATTAGAAAAAAAATTGGTAACACTTTTAAGGTCCAGTTCTCGCTATTAACTAGTTGCTTATTAGAATGCATATTATTAAGATATTGGCTGTTTATTTGGTACTTATAAAACACATATTAATGCATTATTCTGCATGACCATATTTTACATCCTTAATCTACCTAAACCTACCTAACTATTAATAAGCCGTAATTAGGAGTTTATTGAGGCAAAAGTCGTAGTTAATAGTTAGTTAGTGACCCTAATCTAAATTGTGATCAAAAAAGTGTTTTGCTCTTATCACTAAAAAACTGTGGTTTAGTGTATTTATAATTACTGAAAACAGCATGATATGGCTGAAGATAACAGATTATTTTTGGAAATAAAATACTTTTAGTATTACAGTATAGTTTGCTTTTAGTTTAAAGTCAGCATGAAACAGAAGTAGCGGTAACCTTTTTTGTGACGTATAGGCTAATTCACACTGCACAGACAAACGGCAACAAAAGCATTTGTTGGATCAGTGTGTTTCCCGTCGGCATCTGTTGTCGTTGGTTGGGGTTTGATTTCACCCAACCGAACATAAAATTCTAAATCCAACGGCCAACTTGTTTTTGTTCTTTGTCTGTGAGGTGTGAATTGGCCTTATATCAGAGTGAAATATTTTCTCAAACAAGAAGAAATGTAGGCTGGGACTTTATTTTTTCCATTGGGAATTGATTGGATCGTTGGATCATTGTGTTTGCTATTGATGTGATCTCATGTGAGTGAAAGGTTGTCCCGCATTGCACCAGTAAACCATCATTATTAGAAAAGAGATGAGATGAGATGTCATTGCAACAGGGAGGGGAAGTCATTTTGATTAAAGAGGACAAAAAAATAAATAATGATGTGCACGGATAAATCATTTATAATAACACTACAATATTCCATACAAAAACAAGAGTTGTCAATCTTGATTTCATGTGGATGACAAAGCACATGACAATATCAGCAGCATTTGTTTACAGAGTTATTTACAGCTCACATTCAGTTAATCAAAGCCATGCTGCAAAACCTTTGTCAGAACTCATAACTGACAGCATTGTCATCCATTTTCTCTTTAAAGTGTCTTTGCCATCGCTGGGGAGCTATGTGACAGGTGTGCCACTAATGTCAGGAATATACACAGTGTCCCAGATACAACTGCTACCCTCTCCACCAGACCCAGGACCACACATGGTTGAGGTAAAAAACAAAAAAACAAAAAAACAATTAGCTTATTAAATTGTTAATCAAGGACAGTTTAAGCCAATACATTATGAAGTCAACATTTTAATGCTAATAAAAAATAAGACTGTTAAAGTTAAAGGTGACTTTTTTTGCTCACCAAGGCTGCATTTATTTGACCAAAGATACAGTATAAATAGTAATATTGTTTAAAGTTTTTTTTCTTCTATTTTAATATATTTTAAAAATACAGTTAAAAAGCAGCATTTATTTGAAATCTTTTGGAACAGTATAAACAATTTTTTACTGTCATTTTGATCAATTTAATATAACCTTGCTGAATAAAAGTGATAATGGGTTTCTTAAAAAAGAACTTACCGCAAACTTTTTGACTTTAGTGTAAATGTACATCTGTTTTAAAGGGGCTAGAATTCAAAAACCCTTGTTATTAACGACATCTGTGGCCGTTAAGTGAACTGCAGAAAGCAACTTCTTTCTAACACTCGCACCATGAACACATAATGTACAAGAGACTGAACATGATTCAGTGCCCTGCAAAGTTCTTTTTCGTTCTTTGCTTAGAAATAAATGGTTGGAAATACCTTTGCAGCGATAAACTGTTAACAAATATCCAGACACCATCCATGCTGCTGATATTTAAATATGTGCTGTATGCTGCTTTGCCCTCAATAACAAAATAAACATACAACAATATTCACCAGCATCATGTGGACAGATGAGGTATTTAGAATTAGACTGTTATGATAATTCTAAAGTATATTTGAGACTATAGTTTGAATTAATCCCTTTTCTTTGCATGGCACATTGCCATTACAGTACAGAATAGCTCTTTTGGCATTAGCTGAACATTGTGTAAGCATTCGTTTCAAGGGTCTTAGGAGTGTGTGTAAACGTCACATCCTTTTGATTCTCCTAGCAAAAACGTCCCGAGTCCTTCACATAAAAATCAGTCTACAGGCTTTTATTGTCAATAGGAATAGGAAGTTTCATTACACGCTGTTCACACATTGGCAATAAAAATCGCTTAAAGGCACACTATGCAAGATTTGTACCTTAATATAACAACTTCAAAGTCATTTCGCCGCTGGCAAAACCAGAAATGCAGGTTTGAGAGGTGGCACCCCGCCGAATCACGACTTGCTTTATGGCACAACGTCACATACATCAACAATATATGAAGCAGTCTCTATGGAGGACACTAGCATGCATTTCAGACGTGAATCATGGCAGAGAAAATGAAGAAAGCGCGGTCGGAAGAGTCAAGGAAAAGAAAACGAGAAACGAATTTACGAAAGTAACGTTAAATACAAGTACTCCACAGCAACTCTAGGGGTCGCTGTTTGACAAAAACGGAAACTGCATAGTATGCCTTTAATACATGAAAATTCATATTTATAGTCCCTTTAATGTTTTAGGTCACGTAAAATGAATTTCCAAAACAACAACAACAACAACCCAAATGATCATTTTATGAACCACACACATTCATTTTAAAGGGTTAGTTCACCCAAAAATGAAAATTATGTCATTAATGACTCACCCTCATGTCACTCCAAACCCGTAAGACCTCCGTTTCTCTTCTGAAGACATCTTAAGATATTTTAGATTTATTCCGAGAGCTTTCTGTCCCTCCATTGTAAGTCAATGGACGTGTCACTGTTCACGTCCATAAAGGTAATAAAGACATCATCAAAGTAGTCCATGTGACATCAGTGGGTTATTTAGAATGTTTTGAAGCATCGAAAATACATTTTGGTCCAAAATGAACAAAAACTACGACTTTATTCAACATTGTATTCTCTTCCGGTCTGTTTTCCATCCGCGTTCACGAGTCCACATTGACGCTGCTGACGTAAGACGCTGCTGACGTGTTATCTGGTGCGTCAATGTGGACTCATTTTGGACCAAAATGTATTTTCGATGCTTCAAAACATTCTAAATAACCCACTGATGTCACATGGACTACTTTGATGATGTCTTTATTACCTTTATGGACGTGAACAGTGACACGTGTCACTAACCCTTTTTGGGTGAACTAACCCTTTAACATTTGGAAGTTAATACACACCTATTTTGAAATGAAAGGTCTGTGTGCACAGATTATGTTGTTCCCAGGTCTTTGGTTCACCCATGAGGGTCGAGTGCTATTTTTGGATTTGGTGATTCAGCCAAGTGATCAGCTGACCTTTGCTAGAGTGCAAATCTTACGACCGTACTGCAGCCCGAATCATCACCTAGTACCACCAGGTGAGCAAACTAAGCACTAATGAGCAACACATACTTTGTTACCAGTTTGTAAAATTATCAGTTCAAAGAGGTACATTTTATGAAACATCTTCTCTCCCAGGTTGTAGTTCTCTCATGAACCCTTTCAGCTGCTGTTCACCGATGCCCATGTGTAACACCACTGGTGGCTGTGTCAGTGGGCAGTACTGGTGTCACCTGCTGGAGATCTGTCTGCCCGTCACCAGCCCGTGCAGTCCTTACAACTCCTTTACCGGGGGACATGTATTCCCTCTGCCCCCCCGATACCCTGCGACGCCACCGTTCTTCCACTTGATAGCAGACATGTCACTGGCACTGCCAGCAAGCACTGACCTCACACACATCAGTGTAGGTGGCAATTCTTGAGTTGTTCATCATTTTAAAAATTATAATTTTTAAAAATTATTTTTAATAATAATTTAATGGTTCCGCAAAGAAAAATTTCCATTACACTGTACTGAACAGCTGGCCTAGCAACAAGACGAGCACTGCAACAATATTATAGTAATATTAGGCTGAAGTCCTTTGAGGTCATATTCACTATCGAACATGCTAGATTCTGTATGAAATTCCTGTTACCGGATACGCCATGAAGGGTTTCCCAAACGGTGGCTCATGAGTTGATAAAAAGCTAATAAAACATTAAATCAAATGTAAAATATAAAACAGGGGGTGCACAATTCATTGAAATACAACTGAAATTGCAAAATATTTAGTACAATTATCAAATCAAAGGCTTCAATTCAATTAAATTTGTTTATAGTCTCACTAAATAAGTATATAGTCTGTTGCGTATTTCAGAGTGAAGAGCAACACTGTGTTCATTTACATGCGAGTATCTCATGATCCGGTGATTTCAGCATCCTAATGCAGCGAACTCCACTTCTGCATATGCTGTGAGTTCCTAAATGACAAGTGTTAATCTACATCAGAGAACCGTGAACAATTTTAATCTTAGGGGGGTAGTAAATATTTTACTTCTAAGGGGTTTGGCTCAAGTTTCAATATTTTAGGAAATATCTGTCCGCTAAATGCCGCAGTTGACCAATCAGAATCAAGAATTACAGGGAACCGAAGTAATGCAAATATTGTGCAAAACAATTCATTGTAATTAATCAAAGATACCTATTTTGTTGTATTTGTGCAGGTTATAGTACAAGACAAACATATCACTGTCTATCCTGATGACATTCTGGCGTTGCAACACACTAGAAGAGCAGGTGAATTTCTACATTGTGCTGCCGGTACCAGCTTGGCCTGGCGCCAGAGTTACCTCTCCATGCATGGGCCTGAGTGGGGGGGCTGGTTAGAGGGGACTCTATCTGCCCAACTGGGACAGGGCCAATGGCTTGATGGACTGGTCTGTGACCTACGGGTGATTTATGAGGACACAATGCCGCACTATGGAGTTTCACCAATACCCAACACCTCACAGAGCAACAATCCAATCAAAGCAGAGAGTCCTGTCACAGGGTTGCAAGTTTTGCATCCAAAGCTTGACAAGGACAACCAAATGCATGTTGCAGTCCATATCCCAACTCTCATTGTCATCCAGATCAATTCAGGTGGAAATGCAACCAGCTCCTGGTCGGACCCTGTGTCTAAGAATGGAGTTCCTTTTGAATCCTCTTGCCCTGCTGAGATGCCTGAGATTGAAGGAGGATGTGTTAGGGCTACTCTTGACACGTGGTTCTCTCATGTGTATGTGGAGCTTTCTAGTCAAGGGGAACATACACTAAACATCATGGCTTCAAACAGCTTGAACTCCCAGACTCTGAGTTTGAGAGTTGTGTCTCATATTCCTGTCACTGGGCTGAGCATCCAGCCTCAGGGCTTCAGCAGAGTTCTAGTGGACATACCACAGGTAGCAATTTCTTATGCATGTCACTGTGAAAAGTTTGCCAGTAACCTTTTTAGAATTTGATGTGCTAATGGTATTTACATGATATTTGAAGAAAAAGTTTTTAGAATGTCATAACTAGACTTTAAATTATTTAGAGGGCTTACCCTTTCCTTTTCTTTCCCCCCCTTACAGTTGTTTACAGCTTCAGTAGTCACTGGCACATCAGTGAAGTATAATTGGGTTATTGATGACCTGGTTCAGTTTACACACATAGGAGAGTCTTACAGTGTGTTTTTAAAAAAACCAGCAGAATACACACTAAAGGTAAACATGTTAATATTACAGAAATATTAAACCCTTTTGTGAAACTGTGCCTAAAGCAACAATGATTTAGGTTTCAGATCCTTTAAGTAAGTGGTTCTTGACTAGTTTTGCTAGTTTAAAAAACAAAACAAAAACAAAGGATTCTTCAAATCAAAATGTTTTACAAAATGTGTTAATATTACAATTAACTGCATGCAGAACTGAAAAATGTGTAAACAAATGCAAAATTATTTGTCAAATTATCTACATTGACATTGGCTTGCCTTTATTGTTTGCCTATTTGGTAAATGTCTCTTGAATTACAAGGGGTTCATGCTTACTGCACTCCATTTTAGGTATTGTAATTGCACAATCCATATTTATCTTTGTTTCAAGTGGAAAAAGTTCTAATAGGATGCACAGCATTTGATGTCAACAACAAAAGTTGTGTGAAACGTTCTCCTCTCTTTTAAAAGTATATCAATCTTTATTATTATTATTGTTATTATTTTTATCCAATTTATGCATGATTATGTGGTTGCTTGCATTTTATTTGCATCCAGCAATGTTGTTTTGCTGCAGTCGATGACTGAAACTGTGACCCATTTTGAAGTCACGGCCCACCAATTGATAGTCATTGCTTTAGGTTTTGTTATGAATGAATTCATTTTTCTAATTTCTTCAAATTTTTACTGCTTTCTCTGCTCTAGGTAATGGCAAATAACCCTGTGAGCTCTCAGTTAATTGAGGTGAAGCTCACAGCCGATGTAATGACCCCGTTAGCTGACCTAGCAGTAATTTCCTTGCCAGAGGCCATTGCTGTAAACACCTCAACTGTCTACACAATTCAAGTTAAAGCTGACATCTCTATAGGCATTACAGTCAGGTTAATGCCTCTGAATTATAATTGAGTTAGAATTATGAAATTAAGTTTGACCTCTTCTGAATGTATAATGCTATTATGAAATGATTTATCTCTCCAGATGGGATTTTGGTGATAATACAGCATCTGTCAGTCACACAGTTTCTGCTCCTTTAGAGATGGATGACAGCTATCTTCACCTAAGTGCCAAACATGTCTATCTGCAAGACTCTATCAATCATACATTTTCTTTTCCAGGTACTGTAAATATTTTTAATTGAGCATTGTGCAAATGCACTTTTAAGTGGTTATGCCTTGGGGGAAAAATATTACATTCTAAATTTCAGGATATACAATTTTTCTTTTTAGGTGACTACACAATGAAAATAAAGGCTTACGACAAATATGACCAAATTGAAAAGGCTGTAACCGTTAAAATAAGGACTCCAATATCAAGACTGCTGGTGTTATCATCTCCTACTGTCTGTTTAGTCGACCACACCATCCTCTTTGAGGTCTCACTATGGCCCTCTTCATACGGAATACTTTATTTATGGAATTTTGCCGATGACTCTGATAAAGTGAAGCAATATTCCAGTAAAGTCAGGCATGTTTTTCAAAGGCCCGGTACATACAACGTCACCATCAGTGCCAACAACTCCTTGACAGTCTTGACTAACTATACAGAAGTGGAGGTAGTTGAGGCTGTCTCGGATCTCCAGTTAAATTACAATGGCTCCATTGAACTGAACTGCACCTTTGAAATCAGTGGCAGAGTGTCTGCAGGCACTCATCTAAAATGGACCTTTGAATTTGGAGATGGGTCGATACTAAAAGATCTCACTGGAAGCTCAGCCTCTCACATTTACAAGTCTCCTGGAAATTACACCGTTGAGGTTTCTGCTTATAATCATGCAAGTAAAGAACACCGGTTAGTCAATGTGGAAGTCTATCGTTTGCTAATTAGTAAAATTATCCCAACAGGCTGCATTTTGAGTCAAGAAGAGACTGGTTTTGAGGCGTTAGTCAAAGGCTTCGTTCCTTTTTTGACTTTTCACTGGGATTTTGGAGATGACACACCATTGTCTGTTGTTAAAGGAGCCACAACTATCACTCATACTTTTCTGACTTCAGGGACTTACACAGTTGGTGTAAATGCTCATAGCCTTGTGGATTCGGTCCATTATGAAACCAGCATATGTGTTGAGGCCCAAATAACAGATGTTACTCTGCATTCAGCCAAGAGTGCTGTAGCGGTGAGTGAGGAAATATGCTTTGATGTTTTTGTGCTTCCCAAAGTACCAAGTTATCTGTTTTGGTGGTATAGCAACATTTCTAGTGATATGGTTCCAGTCAAAGGCCAATCGCACCATTGCTTTGTTCTTCAAGAGGAGGGTTTGTATGAAATTTCAGTGCAGATACAAAACAAAGTCAGCAACAGAACAGCAAAAGCGACCATTTTAGTTCAAAGGCCTGTATCTAATCTATTAATAAAATATGAAGGCAACCATGATGCAATGACTGTGAATCAGTCCTATTACTTTTGGGCTGAGCTTCCTGGTAAAACAGCTTCTTTTCAGTGGAATTTTGGAGATGGCTACAAAAAAGAGGGCCAAAATCAGTCACACATTTTTGGTTTTCCTGGGCGGTTTCGTGTGACGGCCACCGCATCTAATGCGATAAGTTCATGTTTGGTGTCCATAGAGATTGAGGTGCAGGCACCTCTGTCATCCTTAATGGTTAATACCAATCAGCCAATTGTGGAGGCTGGAAAAGAGACACTGATAATAGCTCAGACTGATGTTCATGAAAATGTTGTGTTTTACTGGACTGTAGATTCTTCATCACCTCCAAAGCCTGGAAAGTCCACGTTTATGTATGTGTTTCCTAAAGCAGGGGTGTTTCTGATTAAAGTTGCTGCACAAAATCTTGTCAGTCGATTAGAAACCATAACGCACATTGAGGTTGTAGAGAGAATACATGGAGTTCGAATTCATTGTCAGGAACTGCGGTCTACAAGATATGTCCTGACAAATCAGACCATACTATTGACGGCATCAGTGACACGTGGTTCTAACTTGACATATGAGTGGACTGCAAACCAAAGTTGGATTAACAGAACTGCAAGTAATAGCAAACAGTTTCCACTTGTTGCAAACAGCCCTGGTGATATACACATCATCCTGGTGGTATCCAATGCTCTTGGATCAATAGATAGCGAACTTTCACTGAGAGCTGTAGAGCGAGTGTCTGGGTTGAGTATTTCATCACCAATGAATGCTGTAGCTAAAGGAAAGCCAGTGAGGATATCTGTGAGTGTAGCATCTGGAACGGACCTTCACTACTCATGGTTCTTAGACTCTGAGCACAGTCCTGTAATATCAGATGTGCCTTTTGTTTTGCATGTTTTTAAAGTTATCGGTTTGGTCAAGATCAGAGTATCAGTCTCGAATGTGTTCGGGTCTGATAATGCAACCAAGCAACTAATAATTCAGGAAGACATCTCTAAAGTGGATATTCAGATAAATGGACAATTCAGACCATTTTTTGTAACTTCAAATAGCCATCTGTTATTCCATGGCTCTGCAGGAACAGGAAATGTCCTGCACTGGGAATGGGTTTTAACGCTTCACAACAACACTGTTACTGTTCTTGCTGACAATCCAACCGTTAGCTATTCTTTTGCAGAAGTTGCAGATCACCGGATCTCACTTAACGCTTCAAACGACATTAGCTGGCAAAATGTTTCATACCCTCTTGTGGTTCAGGACGCCATCCAGGGACTTTTACTTACGGCAAGCAGTGATGTTGTTTGTGAGGACGACATGGTTATTTTCTCACCCTCTATCTCCCAAGGAAGTGAAGTTTCATTTTCTTTGGAGTTTGTTAATGCAAGTTATTCCGTGGATATTCGGCAGAATTTTACAACCTCTTCTCTTTCAGTTGGAAACCATCTGGTGAGAACAAAAGCAAAAAATAATGTCAGTTACCAAACTGCAACAGTGATTGTGAGAGTCGTGGAAAGAATTAAAGGTCTGCATTTGATCGGATGTTGCTCTGCTGTCCTAGAGGCATCCAAAAACATCAGTTTTCAAGCATCCAGTGACTCACGAGCCAATTACCACTGGACTTTCCTATTAAATGGAGTCCACTCCTCTCGGGAATTCGGGCAAACTGTTCACTTCACACCTTTTACTAATGGATCCCTGTCTGTTACAGTGAAAGCTGATAATGGCTTCTGCTCACAGTCCCTGACCAGTACAGCAACAATACAGAAGTATGTGAAGGAAGTGAAGATTTTTACCTCCCAAAATGGAGCTTTTATTGATTATCCAATCACTTTTGTAGCCATGACAGATGGAGGCAGCAACCTTAAATTCATCTGGGATTTCAGTGATGCCAGTGATGGAGCCTTGGTTACAGAATCCAATAGACAAGTCCACAAATTTAATGCTACTGGTGAGTTTGTGGTGAAATTAACAGCTTTCAACAACATAAGTGAGATCTCCACTCAAAAGTCAATTAAAGTACAAGAGCTGGAGTGTTCCCAGCCAGTAATCTACATTGTAAAAGAACAATATAAAATATTAAAATCCAGACAGAGTTTCTTTGAAGCACAAGTTGACTTTAACGGTTGCTTTACATACAAAGCATCATATTTCTGGGAGATCTTCAGGGGACAAGTTTGCTCAGGAATAGACAAGGTGCCCTTAGATGATTCAGTGGATGTTAAAACACCACTTCTTTCTCTGCCAAAGCACACTCTAAAAGTGGGAAACTACTGTCTGGCATTTACCGCTAGACTTCAGGGAACTCCTCTAAAGCAGAACAGGTCCATAAAGCTTACCGTGGTCCACAGTCAGCTGGTGCCCGTGATTGAAGGTGGTTCTCACAGGCTCTGGTCAACTCAATATGATCTGATACTGGATGCAATGGAGTCTTTTGATCCAGATTCAGAGGAGAATAATACTGAGTTGTTTCAGTTCCAGTGGAGTTACACTATAGAGGTACAGTAAATTACAAATGCAGTAAATTCTTCATTTACTGCTGGTGAACACTCGATTGATAATGTATTCTCTGCTTTCAGAACACAACATCATTGTCTTCAGCCGTTTCCACCCTTCATTATCAAATTCCAGGAAATGGTAGTATGCTGCTTCTTCCCAGAAGTGCACTTCTGCCAGACAGAGTGTACCACTTTACTCTCAACCTTTACAAAAGTGGTAGACAACCTGTCTCTATATCACAGTCGGTGAATGTTAACTTATTTTACTTCACATTGCTTTGAGCATTTCACTAGGAATATATTTGTCATCAATATTAATGTCATTAGTATATTAATTTGTCATCATTTACTCACCCACATGTCGTGCCAAACCAGCCATCACCAGCACTTTAGATCTTTTTTTTTTTTTTTTATCCACAGAGCTTCTGCTTTTAGACAAAAAAATAAATAAATGTTTTATTCTAGTAATTATCTTTTTATCAACACTTGAATGTGGGTAAGTTTTTTGCAACATTTTGAACAAAAAAGCAAATCACTCAGCCATCACTCTAATCACACCAACAAAACACGATGAAGTCTGCTGGCATCTGTCGGTGTGAATTGGCCTAAAAAGTACAAAAAATACATTAATTTTTCCATATTAATTGAGCGTTTAATCCTAGTCTTCTGAAGAGACAAGATTGCTTTATATGACAGACCGATTCAATTTAGGCTTTTATTCATGTAGCCTATACAAATTTATCAATCATAGAGCACATCAAATATGGTAAACACCAAATCTTTAAAGGAAGCCTGCTCGATTAATATGGATTAATTTTACAATGTCTTTTGAACTTTTTGATGCATCAACGTTTTAGTTGTGTGGACTTTTAGTGAATGGACAAAAATGATGAGAAAAACTATCTTTATTTGCATTTTGAAGATTAATGAAAGTCTTAATGGTGGAATGACATGAGGGTGAGTAAATGATAATAGAATTTTCATTTTTGTGTGATCTCTTTAAGCTATTCAAGGAGCTTTTTGGCCATTTAAAAAACAATATGTCACCCATTAATTAAAAATATGTCAACACAGAACAGAAAACTGTTTGTCAAATGTAATTTATTTTTATTCTTTTAAGGTTAAAGTGTACAATGCCGCGTTGCTGCCAGTGACTGTAAAGTGTGTCTCCTGTAATTCACTGTTGTCATTCCACATGAGTCACAGGCGCCATGTTGCCTTGACTGGCCATTGTTCTTCATGTGAAGACACTGTACAGGTATTCAATTCCCAAAGTACCATAGAATAACTTCATATGCCTTCACAAGTCTTAAACACAACTTAGTAATGTTTTAAAACACTTTAACTACAGTACAGGTGGACTGCAGAGAATCAGAGAGGTGAAGCTTTAACACTGAATGAGGTCACTACCTCGAAAGGATGTCTCTGGAGAGAAATAGTCATTAAACCAGGGGTGCTAATGGAAGGCCAAGAATACACCTTTACTGTCAATGTGTCTGAGCCAGCCTCTGGGCTTTGGGGGTCGGCAAGCATCACCTTAGTCCCCAACCATCCTCCCTACGGGGGTATTTGCACTCTATCACCAGATGACTCGCTTCATTTCCTGGAAACTATGGTCTCTTACAGTTGCTCAGGTAGTGTCATTTCTCTTTTGCTCTTATTTCTCACCCAAGTAATGGCTCTGCGGATTGACAAATTCTTTGCTATTTTATTCTCAATGGCAGGGTGGATGGCTGAGGACGGTGACTCAGCTCAGCTGATATTTTCACTGCAGGTGTCACAGTGTGAAGATTTTGGACCATTATGTCCCTTGATTACCCTTTACAGAGGCACTCAGAGTACGTTCAGCTCCCTGGTGCCACTGGGTAGTCCGAATACAGTGGAAAACATATCTGTTGTTCACATGCTGGTGCTGGTAGAGGACAGTATGGGGGCTTCAGTTATTGCAGCGAGGAAGTTAGTCAGACATTGGCTATTTATATTCAGATAAAATTTGACAACACATCTCAGCACCAAAATAATACTGGATATCTTCTGCAGGAACCTGACAGTACTGCTGTGTGACCACTGCACAACGGAGTGGTTGAGGAATAAGAGTCAAACAGAGTTTTGGGCCTTGCTTCAACAAGGAAACCCTCAGGACATTATCCAATATTCTATTGCCCTGACCAGCCAACTCAACCAGGTAACTGAGATGGCCCTGCCAAACCAACTGTCTGCATGTTTAGTAATTAAAAACCAGATGGATAAAATGGATAAATCATGCACACTTACAGTACATGGAATGATGATCAGTAGCATAATAAAAAGTTTACACAGGGTGGGTCACCAACATGTTAAAGTCGACCTGAAATCAAAATTGACCCTATTTACTTTGTTAGCGCATATTACTAGTCTTGTGGTGAACAATTAATCCATGCAAGTTAATACACAGAAAAAAATAGTTTGCCCTGAATGGCGTTCCTTCTTTAATGATGTCAGTTTGACGACTTGAGTTGAAAACGCTTAACCACTCCCCTCAAACCATTAGTCTGCTATGAGCGAGAGATGGAGAGGAGGAGTGCTAAATTAAAACCCTGCCCTCTATTCAATATTCCGTTTCACTAGGAAATACGTCACAACACTAGAGAAAAGTCGTTTTCAACTTCCGGTTCACATGGACTTTAAGAGTACTCAGTTTATCTTGTTAATTCACCTTTTATTGGTTTTTTTGCTCTCGTGGAAAAAAAATTATTATGACTGGCCGCAGATGGTACATTTGTTGTGTGCCATTCGTCACATAACTATCAACTTTTAAATTCCAAATTAGTTATTAATGAATTGATGCTGTTATTTGTGGTAGCAAAGCTGATGCATAAATTGAACTTTACAGAGAGTCAAACAGATACAAATTGAAATGTAACGTGTCACAATGTCTCAGTTACTGATAATATTAGCTTTGTGTGTTGTTGCATCCACACCACTAGATGTCAGTCCAACACAACTGCCATAAAAATGACTGAGTGCACCTTCAGTTTCTGTGATGGTGTGTTAGGCTATTAGACATGAGTTTTTAAATCAAAATCATCCACTTCCACAGCTAGCATCCGTAAGTGCTCAAGAGTTGGAGGACAAGATTCAGATCCGTGGAAATGTGATTCAGGCTCTGGCGTCTCTGCCGGTCTCCTCATTACAGGATGCGGCTCTGATCAGCTCAGCTTTGGCCCAGTCTACAGTAAGGCTTTCAACTATTAAAGCTTATGGAACGTATAGCATTAATCATAGCTTGACACAAAGCATGTCAGCAACTTTTTGTAGGTCCAACACCGTGACACATGTGGCAAAGGCTCATCACTGAATTGCCTGCTGTGCGTAATGAGGAGTGCTGGGAATACAGAAAGTATTCATGCTGTCTAAGAACAAAGCCTTGTCACAGGTGATGTTACAAATGCAAATGATTTACTAGAAAATGTGCTTTCCTGTCTGCAGGTGTTTCCCTCCGAATGGCAGTGCAACGGCTGTCATGCAAAGGTTCTGAAGGTCACGGGGAAGATGATCAAAGTGATAAGAGAACAAACAGGACAGGGTGACATCAACCCCACAGACACCGGCAGGAACATTCTGGCTGTTTTAAGTAAAGCAGAATTTATATTCAGCGTGATAATTGAGGTTCACTCTGAAGTTGTAAATGAACCTTGGCTTAACCATTCTTACATTTTCCCTGCAGGCAGCACACTGACTGCTGATCAGAGGCAGAGGAGCAATTCAGGCCTCAAGCATGTGGATACATCAGAGACAGCTGTATCAGCACTGGAGCAGATTTTAGAGCTCATGCGCTCATTAATGTTGTCGCGGATGAGTGGGGAAGAAGCTCTTTCCCTCGCCGTTCCAAAGATCAGTGTGGTGGGCGTACGGGGTGATCCTACTAAAGACCTTCTGTGCACAGATCCTCTAAGCCACTGCCAGTTTCACATCCCATCAGCACTGAGCTCTCAACTGAAGGAGGAAAAGCAAGAGGTCCTGCAAATCCTTCTGCAAATGGAGGGGGAAGAAAACCCATTCATTCCAGCTGCAGAACCTCCTATTACGACCACGCTTGCAGCCATGGAGTTCGCTACGCCACAGGGGAATCCCATTTTGATCGCCAACCTGACACTAGACACTGCGATACAATTTACTTTACACAAAAAAGTAAAAGAGACAGAAGATGAGAGGTTACTATGGAAAAATTTTACTCTGCCGCCCAAGGGAAGTGTAAATTTCACAGTCAAAGCAATGGACACAGATCCTCAGACTGGACTCTATGTTGCCCTAAACTTCAGTCTCATCCCAGGTAGTGTACGCCAGCCAATGCATCTTATAAGACTTCAATATAATATAATATAATATAATATAATATAATATAATATAATATAATATAATATAATATAATATAATATAATATAATATAATATAATATAATATAATATAATATAATATAATATAATATAATATAAGGATGCATTAAAATCATCAAAAGTCTGAGACTTAAAAAAAAAGGAAATAATACTTAATACTTTTATTCAGCAAGGATGCATTGAATTGATAGAAACTGACAGTAAGTACATTTATAATGCTACAAAGGATTTTTATTTCTAATTAATACTGTTCTTTTGAACATTCTATTCATCAAAGTATTCTGAAAAATCATGGTTTACAACAAAATATTGAGCAGCAGCACAACTGGTTTCAACATTGATAATAATAGATTTTAGCACCAAAACAGAATATTAAAACGATTTCTAGAGGATCATGCTTTTTACTATAATTTTGATCAAGGAAATGCAGCCTTAGTGGGTATAAGAGACTTCTTTCAAAAACAAAAGTTTTTGAACTGTAGTGTACATTATATTGTATTGTCTTTAATTGAATTTATTTTATGAAATTAATGTAATGGCTAGGGTCTCAGTGTTAGCAAATGAGGAAGAAAAATAACCTCAAGTAAAATGCAAAAGAGGTATATAATATGTTTGCAATATAAAAATGTTTTAGCAGTATAGAATATAGTAAGCCTGTGCTTTGTATTGTCGAGCAGGAGATGGTGAGAAAGTCTCTGGACTAGTATGGATCTATGTAGACGACCAACCACTTCATCCACTGTCTGAACAAACTCATTCCCAAGAGCTCACCCTCTCTCTCTCAACTGAAACCCCATCACTGGAGCACACCATCTTCCTTACACCACTGTAAGTTCTTCCTGTTCCTTAAGTTGTTTTTTTCATTGAAAATAGGGAATAGGATTATTGTGTTAGTGTGAACGAAAGTAAATGTGTCTGTAAATTTTACAGCTTGAATGGCTCTGCTAAAGACCTGTTTGTGAGGTTGAACAGTAGCACCAGCAGTGTGGACGTGTCCGTCTCAGTGTGTGTGTTCAGCATGCTGTGCCGGTTCTTCAGTGTTGATGAGAAGCGCTGGAGCAGTGATGGCTTGAGTCCTCTGAACGGCAGCAGCCCCCACACTGCTCACTGCCTCACCCATCACCTCACGATGTTTGGAGCCAGCCTCTTCATCCACCCCGAGGCACTTTTACTGCTGCCACCTGTATGCCATTTCTATTTAAAGATAAAACGTCATTTCACCATTAAGCGTGGGGTCAGTAAGATAAAAAAAAGAAAAAAAAGAAGAAGAAATTATTACTTTTATTCAGCAAGGATACATTCAATAAATCAAAACTTTATTTTGATGGTCCCTTTTGAACATTCCGTTGACTATAAGTAACTTTGCAACCAAATTTCAACTAACTCTCATTAGAGTACTGGTAGACTGTCTGCTTAATATCTGATAACTCTTTATTGTGATTTCTATTTTATCAAAGATTCTGGAAAACATTAATGTATCACGGTTTCCACAGCACAACTGTTTTCAACATTGATAATAATAAGAAATGTTATAAAAATCATATTTTTTTATCATATTATTTTATTGTCTTTGATCAAATAAATGCAGACTGCTTTCAAAAACATAAGAAAATCTTACAGACTCCAAACTTTTTAACCGCAGTCCATATTATATAGTTATTTTAAATGAATTTGTTTACTGAAATTATTGTAATTGTCAGTGGGTGTCAGTGTTAGCAATAGAAGTGTGCCGAAAAATAGCCTTAAGCAAAACACTAAAAAGTAAATTTTACAGTATATTAAAATAAAAAAATAAAAAGTTATTTTAAATTGTAATAATGTTTCACAATTTTGTTTTTACTGTATTTTTCATCAAATAAATGCAGCCTTTCAAAAACATTAAATAGTCTTACCGACCCCAAACTTTTAAAGAATTATTAATTTATGTAAAAACTGTAACATAACACATCAGTGATGAACATTATTGGTGTCACCAGTCAGAAGAGCCGGTGAGAAACATTGTGGCGGGAATAGTTTGTGGAGTCTTGCTGTTAATTCATCTACTGGTTGGTCTTATCGCTCACAAACTGGATCACCTGGAAAGTCTGCGTCTGTGCTGGGTTCCTCTGTGTGGTCAGAAAGGTCGCTACCAGTACCGGGTTCTTGTCAAAACAGGCTGGAAAAGAGGGTCTGGTCAGTAGAACCTTTAATTTACTTGTCTTATTGACCTAATGAAAGTCATCAAACAAGATTTTACTAAGTTATAAAATATCTGAATTCATCAGGTACCACTGCACATGTTGGCATTAGCCTGTATGGTCTGAATAAAAGTGGCTCACGTCACCTTCAAAGTGAAGGAGCTTTCCAGAGGAACAGCCTGGATGACTTCCAAATTGAAACGGATGCCAATCTCGGAGAGATCTGGAAAATACGCATCTGGCATGACAACACAGGTCAGTGGTTGTGAACAGCTTCTTTCTTTCTTCTTAAAATCCTCACAAACAACTGCTGTGTTTTCCAGGTCTAGACCCATCCTGGTACTTACAACATGTGATAGTCTGGGACATACAGACAGACAACATGTTCTTCTTCCTGGTAGAAGACTGGCTATCTGTGGAGAATGAGAAGAACTCTGGAAGGGTGGAGAAAGTTGTTTTAGCATCTTGTAAGTATACACATGCAGCACAGCATATTTCATATTTGCATTTCATAACCTTCGATCTTTTTAGGTCCTCAGGAGCTGCAGGAGTTTAGGAGGATCCTACATTCCCAGTTACTTTTTGGCTTTCGAGAGCACCATCTGTGGATTTCATTATGGGAACGGCCGGCCCACAGCCGCTTTAGCCGAGCCCAGAGGGTCACCTGCTGCGCCCTCTTATTACATCTCTATCTGGCAGCTGGGGCAGTGTGGTATGGAGCAGTGGGCAGAAAGGGCAGCAGGTAATAGACTTGACCTTCAAAGGGCATGGATAACAGATTGAGCTTGTATAGCTTACACTGTAGGTGTAGGTATTACATCTTGTAAAACAAAGCTATTTCTGTTTTTCTCTAAGCTACAGTCTTTGTTATTGATTAATGTCAAAGGAGAATAATATTCATCACTAAACTCAGACAAATGAATACATTTTCTCTCATTCCTCTCAAAACAAATGGGTTATTCGCATTTGTTACTGTTACGACTGCAGCGTTCCAGTTTCTACCCAGATGGTGATGAATGGAGAGACCATTCTGGTTGGAATGACAGTTGCAGCTTTGACCTTCCCCCTCCAAACCGTACTCAGATTTCTGTTCCAAAAAACCCAGAGCAAGGTATATATGCCAGTCTACATAATCCCTTGTGAAATCATACTGTTCTGACTTTTAATCTACACTACCACGCAAAAGATTTTTGAAATATCTTTTGAAATAAGTGCTCACCAAGGACTTGAGACCAAGGACCAAGTGCATTTATGTGTTCAAAAATGTAGTAAAAACAGTAATATTGTGAAATAATATTACAGTTTATTAACAGTTTTCTATTTGAATATATTTTAAAAATGTAATTCATTCCTGTGATGGCAAAGCTGAATTTTCTAATTCTGATGGCAGAAAGAAATC
This sequence comes from Abramis brama, assembly GCF_963993115.1. Lineage (NCBI taxonomy): Eukaryota > Metazoa > Chordata > Actinopteri > Cypriniformes > Leuciscidae > Abramis > Abramis brama. The sequence continues at coordinate 16,813,587 of NC_139976.1, read as the reverse complement.
ATTCTGATTTGGTGCTCAAGAAACATTTATTATCATTAGCGCAGTTAAAAGCTGTTGTGCTGCTGGAAACCATGATACGTATTTGTTTTCATATATGAATAGAAATCAGTTTTGATCAATTCAGTGCATCCTTGCAGAATGAAAGTATTAATTTCTTTTAAAAAGAAATGTCTTACTGACCTCAAACTTTTGAACTGTATACATTTGTGATAATTCTCACTCATTGTGAAATTGGTGATGGATTGTGTTGTAGGTGACATTAGATGTATCTCTGCCTCCCTCTCCTGTGTGTCATACCGTGGAGATGGATGTTTTCCTCAGTCACCCAGATCTCTCCTGCTCATCTTTTCTGTCATTGCCAACAGGCCCTGACTCTTCCATATATGATGGACCGTCTCCTTTCACTGTGAGAGAAAGTCAATCCCCATGATTAAAAGATATCATAGAGTCATCAAGCTAATTTCCTAAATGAATTAATTTGCAGCATATTCTCTTTGTATCTCCTTGTTTTTTTCCCTTTAAGAACTCACTGCAGAACAAGAAACTAGATTCAGAGTTTTGGAATACTCCCGATCCTGGGAATGACCGGTACCAAGTCTATTCTACATGCAGTATTACATTCCTTTAAAAAGTTAACATAAACATACAGTGTTATTTTAAACATTTCACAGAGTGGATCAGTGGACATCATGTGACAGTATCTTTGGCCTGCCTGAACTGACAGGAACTACTCACCTTTTTAAGAGAAAAAAAGCCTTTCTGCATCTACATTTGTCGACTCCAACATCTGACCACGACATTTTAGAACCAACCAAGTCTTCAGGTTTAAAGAAACAACATCACTCTCTTGAAAATGTCTCACAAAAAAAATCCGGGTCTGTCAAACTTAAAAAGGCCAAAAAAAGAAGAAGAAAAACATACATACAATTTGTGCACAAGTCTTCAAGAAAGAAAGAAAGAAAGAAAGACATATAGATTTGAAACAACATGAGAATGAGTAAATGATCACAGAAGTGTATAATTCTAAGGTGATTTATTCCTTTATTTTAGAGGAAGATCTTATGACTATATCTGCAGACCTGGATCCCACAAACACGCTTTCCTCGGGGCCAGAAGCATCTGACAGTGGTCATTTGACACCCAACGAGACCACCCTGTCTGACATGTGAGTTCTGCACTGATCGCTTCACACATTTACCAGGATACATGGTCACATACACATGTATTTCTGTCTTTTTGTCTTCCAGCCAGGACAGCTTGTGTAGTGAGTGGTCTGATCTGAATATGGATACGCCCACATATGAACCCGTCTTTCACAAGTCCTCCTCCTCACTCTCAGTGCTCAGTGAGGCCAGCACATTTCTCCCTAGCCTCCCACCCGACTCTATAAGCACCGTCTCCAACACACGCATTGGTGAGCCCACACCATACACAGTTATGTTTTTTTTTTAACATCAAGAAGTCTTGTATGCTCACCAAGGCTCCATTTATTTGATTATTCTCAAAAATACAGTCAAAACAGTAATATTGTAAAATGTTATTACAATTTAAAATAATTTCTATTTTAATACATTTTAACATGCAATTCAGCATCATTACTCCAGTGTCTTCAGTGTCACAGGATCCTTCAGAAATCATTCTAATGTGCTGATTTGGTGCTCAAGTACATGAAAGCAAAACAGCAACAACAAAAAATTGGTTTAGAAACAATTTTCAGAAACTTTTTTGTAACTTTTTTGTAACATTATAAATGTATTTACTGTCACTTTTGATACATCCAATTTAAATACATCCTTGCTTGATTTATACATCAAATATACACAAAAAAATGTTTACGCCTCTATTCAATTTTAAAAGAGTAAATAAGAAAATAAGAAAAAAGCTTAAAATATGTTGTATAAATCTTAAACGTATTTTCTTTTTGTTTTTTACATTTATGAATATGAATCACATAAACTAAATAGTCCATTATAATATCCATAATTCATAATATGAATGATACGTAGGGAATATTCAAGTCAATTAGATGGAATTTTACTATTAATTGAAATGGGTAAATCTTGAAAAATGGCTTAGTACATTGTTTTGTCTGTGTGTGAACCTATGGGCTGTTCTACAGGTGTTGTTCGTGGAGTGCCTAGCTTGAATCTTCCATCGTGGGTTCTGCGTGTGCTTCACCTGCTGGTGGCTGTTCTGCTGGGAACATGCCTGGCTCTGGCGGGACTGTATGGGAGCATGTTTTCCAGCACTGTGGTTCTCATGTGGCTGGTTTCTGCCCTGTCAGCTTTCCTCACTTCTGCCTTGCTGTTGGAACCATTTGCAGTCAGCTATAAATCTATTTTGCACAGTGAAAAACTGAAAGATGTGCATTTCTATCAAAATATTATTTATTTTTGAATCAAAACATCCTTAATTAGTTCATGACGTCAGGTGTTTTTCTGCAGATATGTATTCAGGCACTATATCTGGCTGCTGTGGTGAGACCAGTAGACCCAGAGGTGGAGGAGCGTTTGGCTCAGGAGACAGAAGTCAGAAGGACAGAAGAGCATCTGGAGGATAAGGTTCATCCTCCCTGTGGATACGGCTTGCTGCAGGCTAAAGAGGAAGCATGGAAGCTGAGAAAGCTTAGAGCCTTAATGAGGGTGAGCTCAGACAGATAGATGCACTCAGCACTCATTTAGTCCTCTGAGACCTATAACAGCTGGATTTCTCCTGTATTCTGACCCTAATGCATATTAATATTTATTGGTCTGTTGTTTTATGTTGATAATCAGAGCTGCTTAGTCTATAAGTTCTTCCTGTTGGTGGTTCTGATGGTGAACTACCAGGAACATGTGCAGGAGGCTAACAGCAGACTGCTTCAATCAGCTATAAAACACACGCTGATCTCAGCTTCACCAGGGCAGCCGAGTCTCACTGCATTATCAGGGTGAGCCAGACTATATATATTCACCAGTAATCCTCATGTCCAGCTGAAACTGACCTGTTTTCTTTTTGAAGTGCCAGAGACCCCAGTGATTTGTGTGTATAAATAGATTTATAGTGTTATGGTTGTAGGGAAGAGGGCTTGGGTCTAATTGAAAGCAGTATTCATTCCACAAAAACACAATCAAAGATAATCCAAATGGGGAAAGCAGATGAAAATAATCCACAGAAAGATAAGAATCCAACTGGGGAACAGGAAACACAACAGTTTTATATCCTGGCCTTACCAGAGTATATAAAAGATTGTACATATAAGTCTTTTTAAATTGAAGTTAAAGTCTTTTTAAAATCGACCCAACTCTGTAAACAAATGACATGGTTGCAGTTTAATTGGTTCCTTAATTATTATTTTTTTGTTTTTGTTTTTGGCCCTGGTGTGTGTGTGTGTGTGTGTGTTTTATTGTACGTAGGAACTGTTTGTGTTATCTTATCATTTATGTTAGTGATGACCGGCCAGGGGACTACGGATGAAAATTAGCTTTTGGCTAAATCTGATACAATGCATGAAATGGAAACATTTGTGCAAAAAATTGTACATGGTCCCTTTTCAAATAAATAAATAAAATAAACTTAATTAAAGACAACGACCAACAAAAGACAGCTTAAAAACAGGGGTATATACACAACATAACAAGAGATTAACATGGCACAGGTGAGACTCGCTTTGAAAACAAATAAGGGAAACTAAGGCTGTATCTGAAAACTTAGGCAGCTGACTTATTGCCTCACTGCCTTATAGGCAATGACTCTGCAGACAGGAAAGTTTGCACAAAGGCACCTCACAAAACTGATTTCGGACAGACTTCTGAGGCAGCGTTACAGTTTAATGATCTACAGCAGCTTTGGTGAGAACTAGCTTTGGTGTGAACTAAACAAATATTTAATTACTACAGTAGTAATTTCTTGCTAGAAATTACATCAGAAGTGGAAAACGCTGGTAAAAAAAAAAAAAACATACATTTACACACAAATTGACCAGCAAATGCAACTTTCAGATGCCATCTTTCTTTTTCTAGCTGAACTGTCACAGAATGGAAAGCACAGGATTGTGGTATATCAAAGGCAGTGAAGGATACATATATGCTACCTTCAAAATTTGATCAGATGAAGGTATCTCAGGAGACAGGAAGTGAAGCTAACATTGGATTCGGACGTGCCTTGATTGCCTTCCTACCCTGAATTGCGTCCTCTGAAGGCAGCATTTTTAAATTTTTAAGGATGCAGCCTAAGGAAACCAAGGAGGAAAGGAACAAAGACAGGAAATAAAAAACAGAAACAGCAAGACAGCGATATCAAAATAAAAGTCCTTGAACACACACACACAAAATAGAATATATATTATATATATAGTGTGTGTGTATCTGTGTTGTAGTTTGTCATGAATCAGTGAAAGTCTTTTTATTTCAAGATATATTACTTTCTCAGATGGATGAATGCAGAACAGTGGATAGATGAGAGATTGATTTCACACCTACATGAAAACCCTTCTCTTTCTCTAACTGGCCCTGCAAGACTGCATAAAATTCATTTTCAAGATGGTAAAGACTCTACTTACTACTTATATATATATGTATGTATGCATCCTTTTGAAAGTTTGTAAAAAATAAATAGATAAATAAAAAAATCCTAACTTTTGTAGATTTTTTTTTTTTTTTTTTTTTTTTTTACAAAGTCTGCAGTCAAAACATCAGAGATCAGTTCCACTCTGGTCGACTTCCTTTGATTCTGAATGCTCATGTTTCATCACACACAAACCCTGGACACCAGAGCGTCTCAGCACACAGCAACAACACTCCAGCACTTTCAACGGGGTGAGAGATAGTACAACACAGAGAAAGACTATCAGTGTGTAAATAAGCCTGAACAGCTGTATGGGAGAATATAGTAACATTATCATGCATTTGATTCCCATAAATGATCACAATCTCCTCTTTCAAGGACTAAGAGTGCATCATGTGCATTCAGTCAGACAGAGGAAGTAATGCTTGGGAACAACAGTGAATCCACACATCAGATCATGTTGGACCTACAGACAGCAAACTGGATGACAACACGGTATGATGTCACTATAGCATAAAATATATTTATTATCTCTACATGTCCAGTCGTGCACTAAGGATTTTTCTGCACACATACTGTAAGTATGGAATTTTTATGCTAACATTAGAATCAGACACTCATCATGCTCATCAGCTCTATGTTTTTTGAGGAACTGTCTTATGTTTTCTGTGACAGGACACAGGCAGTATTGATCGAGTTCACTCAGTATCATAAACAGACGGGCATCTTGGCACCAGTTTCTGTTCTCCTGGATCAAACACACACAGGCAGAATCCTGGCTTTCATCTCTATCCAGCCTTTTCACATCTCTCCATTATCTGGTCCAGACTTACACGTCACATTGACGGTACTGGCTCTCCTACAAGACTTATTTACAATAGAAACACATCTTGCAGTTTGAACGGAATCAAAAACAAGTTAAAAAGGATTTGTGGTCTTCTCTCTAGATTGTACTTTTGCTGTTCGGCCTGTGCTTTGTGAGTGCTGAAGTATGGGCCTTGATCATGAAGCCAAGTCAATACCTGAGGCAAGCCTGGTGCTGGTTTCAGCCATTGTTAGCTCTTCTGACACTAGCAGCAGCTGTTCTTCGTCTGTGTTTCCTCTACACGACTGAAGCCTGTGTCTCCAGACATCGCTCCCGGCCCACATTCTTTGCTGACTTTCACAGTGCTGCCATACTGGCCAGGAAATCCAATCAGCTCTCAGCAATCTTATTAACCATCCTGGTTCTAAAGGTAGGCTATTGGTCCTAAAACAAAGGAATGATTTGTCAACATTTTTTCTGGAACTACACTGAACAAAATTATAAACGCAACACTTTTGTTTTTGCCCCCATTTTTCATGAGCTGAACTCAAAGATCTAAGACTTTTTCTATGTACACAAAAGGCCAATTTCTCTCAAATATTGTTCACAAATCAGTCTAAATCTGTGTTAGTGAGCACTTCTCCTTTGCTGAGATAACCAGTCAGTATCTGGTGTGACCACTATTTGCCTCACGCAGTGCAACACATCTCCTTCGCATAGAGTTGATCAGGTTGTTGATTGTGGCCTGTGGAATGTTGGTCCACTCCTCTTCAATGGATGTGCGAAGTTGCTGGATATTGGCAGGACCTGGAACACGCTGTCGTATACGCCGATCCAGAGCATCCCAAACATGCTCAATGGGTGACAGTTTGTGCAGAAATTCTTTGGTTATGCAAACCGATTGTTGCAGCAGCTGTCCGGGTAGCTGGTCTCAGACGATCTTGGAGGTGAAGATGCTGGATGTGGAGGTCTTTGAGTTCAGCTGTGGGGGCAAAAACAAAAGTGTTGGGTTTATAATTTTGTTCAGTGTAGATTTGCATTGGCCGGTTGGATGTACTGCCAAATTCTCTGAAACGCCTTTGGAGACGGCTTATGGCAGAGAAATGAACATTCAATTTACAGCCAACAGCTCTGATGGACATTCCTGCAGTCAACATGCAATTGGACACTCCCTCAAAACTTGCGACATCTGTGGCATTGTGCCGTGTGATAAAACTGCACATTTTAGAGTGGCCTTTTATTGTGGTCAGCCTAAGGCACACCTGTGCAATAATCATGCTGTCTAATCAGCATCTTGATATGCCACACCTGTGAGGTGGATGGATTATCTCGGCAAAGGAGAAGTGCTCACTAAAACAGATTTAGACAGATTTGTGAACAATATTTAAGAGCCTTTTGTGTACATAGAAAAAGTCTTAGATCTTTGAGTTCAGCTGTGGGGGCAAAAACAAAAGTGTTGGGTTTATAATTTTGTTCAGTGTAGATTTGCATTTCCTGAAGGAAATATCAATACATGCTGCAAAATGGCAGTAAAATCTATTCACTGAATGCATATTATTAATTAATTTATTTTTTTAATTTATTTTTATTTTTTATTCTATATTCAAAATGTCCTAACGGGATCTTCTGGTGAAACAACATTTACAATTGAGTTTTTTATATTCAACCCCAAGCTCACGTTAAGATATGTCTATCCAATCAACAACCAATGCATGGAACTAAGGGTTACTTAAACTTTATTTCCATAACTAGTAATGAACTTTGCAACTACATGTCACATAACTTTCATTAATTTGCAGCTACATGTCAACTAACTCTCATTAGATTATTAGTAGACTTAGGGTAAGGATTAGTAGAATAAGTTGGCATGTACTTTCAAGGTTACTTATAATCAGTCTGTTGAGGAACCATCAAAATAAAGTGTTATAAAAATTCTACTAAGAATATATATTATTCTAGCAGTCAACTGGTACTCTGACTGGTTTATCGAAATAAACCAAGTCCTTGCCCTACTTTTTTTCCATAATACATTTTACTCAGATAATTGTCACAATACATTTTACTCAGATAATTGTCACAATACGGAAGTATACAGTCTATGTCAATGGGAGATTTTCAAACTTTAATCTTGAATATCTTATAACATTTATAAATACAAATATATTTTAGCACACCTACTACGACCTAAGAAATGACATACAAAGCATGAGTTTGAATGGTGTCTGTAATTTTCGAGTTTAATTAATTGCAGTAATCTTTGGGTCTTAAAGTGCCTTATATTGTACTAAGTCAAGCTTTATAATCAGTTTCTCTTGGTCAGTCAAGGTGTCGAACAGGTATTGAGTGGTGTGTTTTTACAGATGGTGGGGATCCTGCGGTTTGTTAGGCGATGGATGGTGATAGGACGAGTTATTCGACAGGTATTCCCTCAGATTTGTGGCGTGGTGTTTCTGCTGCTCCTCCTGTTGCTTCTGTTCTCTCACACAGGCATCATGGTACAATGTTTTTTTTTCATTTGACTTTCCATTGTATTTTTGCTCTAAATAATTTTTGCACCTGAAAACGAAGCCCACATCTTTCTCTTTCAGCTCTTCTCGGGTACAGTGGAGGGCTTTAGGACCTTAGGGCAGGCGAGTTCCTCTCTGCTCTGTTTGTTAAAGGGGCACATGGGGTTACGTCGACTTTGTGAGCATCATCCGGTGGTGGGACCCCTCTATTGCCTGTCTACCGTAGGCATTGGATTCTGGGTGCTGGGGCGCCTATGTGCAGCTGTATTGATTCGAACCTACCGAATGGTACAGACAGACATTTACCGACCATCCATGGAGCCGCAGGACTATGAGATGGTACAGTTTCTCATTAAACGACTCAAGCTTTGGATGGGACTCAGCAAGACCAAAGAGGTACAAATACCATGTCCGACTATTATAAAAATGATTGAATCATTCATCAACTTTAAAAAGTATAACAAATTTCACGTTGACTTAAAATAGAATAAAAAACAGTATAAATAGAAAAGTTATTTTAAACTGTAATAATATTTTACATTATTAATGTTTGTATTTTTGATCAAATAAATGCAGCCTTGCTGAGCATAAGATACTTATGGAAGCTTGTTTTCGCCACAGAATAAAAAATAAAAAAAGGTAATGGCGACTTTTTATCTCACAATTCTGACATTTTTTCTCATATATAGATGTAAAGTTGCAATTGCGAGGTATAAAGTCAGACATGCATGATACAAAGTTGTGTGTTAAAAAGTCAGAATTGTGAGATATAAACTCGCAATTCCGAGGAAAAAAGTCTGTCTTTTGTTCCTTAGAATTGGACAATTGCGAATTTATATCTCACAATTCTGAGAAAAGATGTGTGACTTTATAACACGCAATTGCAATTCTGAGAAATAAAGTCAGTAAAAAAAATTTATTCTGTGAGGGAAACAAGCTTCCATAGATACTTCTTTCATAACATAACATAAAAATAAAAATTCCATTATTCCATTTTATTTCCTTTGTAGTTTAGACACAAAGTCAAATTTGAGGGAATGGTTCCTCCACCCTCCAGATCCTCCCAGGACTCTGAAGCCTCCAACTGCTCCGTCCCGCTCAGTCCCATCTGGCCCCGCCAGGCATCCTCTGCCTCCTCTTTGGCCTCCGATTCATCTGTCATTTCAGACAGTTTTGACTTTCACCATTATGTGGACCGCCTGGTGCCATGTGTTGACAGCCTTCTGGCAGGTTTCGACCGCGTCAACCAGCTAACTGAAGAAGTGTATAGCTTTGAGCTCCAACTTCAGCAGATCCAGAGCATAATCTACCAGAGAAGAAAGCAGGCTCAGCAGGTGACCTTTGAGGGACGTGATCCAAACCCTAAGCCGCCAGCACTCCCTCGAAATCCATCTACCTCTGTTTTGGAATGTGACCCCACTCCAGGTTCTGTCCAAGGTGTCATTAATACCCTTCCACGACGCCGTGCTACACACTCAGAGTCCTCCCTGATGGGGTCTGCTGCTCAGTCAGGTAACAGAATACTTTCTGCACTGGATGGAGGGATGAACAGTCCAAACCTTAGGAAATTGGGCGTCCCAAGACGCAGAGTCTGGAATTCAGTCACCTGCCATTCTGCTGACACTGCTCAGAGGTTGCCTGCATCTCACAGCACTGTGGCCTTGCCTGCGAGACCCCGGAGTGAAGACGGAGACCGAGAGCGTGTATGTGACGGTCTGCCGATTAAGAGACAGGCATGGCACACTGAATAAGTACATTTTGCTTTACTATCTACTACTATTATTTACTTTCATTTTTATCTTTTGACACAGTGAATGCACAGTGTGTTAGTCACAATCGCTCTTGACTGGTGCTTTTGCACTGCTTTTCATGTTAAAGTGTTTGTTTCCCTTTGGTTTCACCATGTTCACGCTCTGTGGAACACGTATCTTGTTGTATATTGAAGAATCTGTTTTATTTTTGTCAATCAAATAACACGGCCATCCTAAAACTGTGGCTTAAACATCAGGATATTTGTGTTTCATTCAAAGAATTTAGTTGAATTATTAGCAAGATGAATGCATTTTGTGCCATGTTTGAGAAAATAAAACAGACTCTTATAGCGCCTTACATAATTTGCTGAATATGTAAACTTTAATGAATCAAACCTAATTGCATAATTAATTTTTAATTAAACCTTCAATATTTTTTTACAGAAATTCAGTCTAATACAGTTTTTCTCAATTGCTAAAACACTAAAACCCATTGGCTGAATAAAGTTTTCAGTTGCCTGAACTCCTTTAGCTAATTGTGCAGTCTGTTGTCAATACCTTAAACCATTTCACATGGTAAAACACAATTTGCAGATCTCACTATAGACTTTTCAGCAAAACTCTAAACACATTCTCATTCTCAAAACACATTCTGCACTCTAATGCACATGTCATCCATACTGGTAAACACAAGTGGCAACAATCAAATACAAATAGAGAACACACGTCATTGATTGAACACAACCACTGATTTAACCTGTTTCAAATGATGCCCAAAGACAAGAAGCAGCACACTGATCACATGTTTACTCCTTTGATTTTTGTCCCTGTTAGTATTGTATACTGTAGTACAGTGCATTGTAGGCTGTATACTGTACAATGAACAAATTGTATGGCCCTGAACATTGTGCTTTCCATTTGTTAACAGTACTGACTGCTCAATAGATTTTGACTGATTGCAGGTTCATATCAACAAAGAACAAGAATTACAGTATCACAGAGACAAAGGACAAGTTTGTGAGATGCAGGGTACAGTACTGTAAAATTAGGGGTACAAGGAGGAGGAAGAACAAAAACAAATTGCAAAGAGCAAAGCAGAGTAGTAATTTCTGATCAATTTTGAGCTACTATGATAGAACATGTTTTCGTTCATCAAAAGACAATGACGGAAAAATATTACATTTGTTTTTAGATTAAAAATGTACTTCTCCCTGAACTTTTTGATGGTACAGTAAGGTGTCACGGGTAAGTCTACAAACAGAATAGCAGTCCATAGATATCTTTCTAGAACTATATGTTTTGAACAATGTGTTTTCTATTTTTTGGTGTATTGTTTACTGACTGCTTGATAGTGTATATCATTTTGATCACTTTGTTTATGATTTGAGAGCAGTGTTTGATTTTGAACACAGGTAAAACTGTTTTGAGGCGAAAGTTTCATTTTGCAAGAGGAGTCAGAGGTTTTGTAAATAGTGCTTGAAGATGAGGTTTTGTGTTTAATGTTTTCAGAAAAAGGAGCAAGGTTTCAGAAATGGTGTTTTAGCAATTGAGAAAAACTGTAACACTGCAAAATATTATATAATAATAATTATATAATATTATATGATTCTTAAACAGTTGCAATGCCTAAAAACCTTTAAAAGGAGATAAATATATCCCTTATGTAAGAAAATATATTTTCTTACATATGAACAATCAATATATTAAATTATTTAACTTGTATTGAAAATATACAGAATAATATTTTGTGTTAATATATTACAATATACTGTAATGTATAATACATAAGGAATTGACATTTTTCATACATTGAAAAATATGTGATGTGACAGTATGTACTTTTATATCCTAATGTATGTAATTTTGTATTCAATAATACACTTCATAATATAAAGATTTGATCAAATGTGGTACTGTGTGTGTGTATAAATATATTTGAATGTGCTATATAAAGTATATTCACATTTATATGGGATATGTATGTGCAATGTACACGATTATGAGGAAAATATAATATAATATTATATATATATATATATATATATATATATAAACAATTTTTATCTTATATAACATCACATATGTATACATGTATAAATGTATTATGTAATATATCACATTATATTTTCCAGTATTTTCTTGTATATTTTTGTTTTCATAAGGGATAATTGAAAGGAAGTTGAGAAATGGATGTAAGGTCATTTAGAAAGGGATAGTTTACGCAAAAATGGCAATCCCGTCATTCACTCACTTTCCTGTTCCAAACCTGAATGATTTTCCCTCTTTATTTTTCTATGAAAATGTATTTTGAAGAATGTTGGGAACCAAACAGTTTTGGTTACAATTGGACAACCCTAATGCAACCACTAGATGGCACTAACATCAAACTAATATAATGAGGAATGTAAACAGTCTGAAATTAGGACTTGGAAGGCAAAGCCTAAGACCTAAGATCAGCAGCCAGTTGCAACAAACTGCTAAAGCTAAGAAAACCCTAGTGCTAATACCCGTACAATTATTACAAAAAGGTTTTCTCAGCTTAAGGGGTTTATGATGCTAACATGTTCTCACATCAACTTTGAAGCAGAAGAACTTGCCATGTGCCTACACTGAAACCTGCAGTACTATTTTTGAATTCAAATACTATAGTTTATCCCAACAGATTTCAGAAGTGTCACGGTCAAGCGTCTAGGAAACGTCTGTTTTAATGTTTCCTGTCATGCATGCAGCTCAATAGTATCTGGTTTACTTGTATTATAAATCAGCCCTGATGACTGAGAGCTTCATGGATGTGAATGCACATTAAATGCGTCTCTAGCGACCCAACGACAGACGCACTGAGCAGATTTAAGAAAGAGCATCAGGAAGAGAACACTCCATACAAAGTCCCTTTTCTCTCTTTCCCTTTCGTATTATATAAGAGGCATAACCCAGCGCATGCAGGCATGACGTAACCTGACAGTCCGCAGTCTGCCCTTCCTCATGTAAACAGCCTTTGCATCCCTAAAGGCTTGACCCAGTCCCAGGCCCTCCTGCCTCCCGCAGCCTGTCTGCCTCTCAACATACCTAGAAGTCCCCCCTCATCACGGCCCCCCATTGCGTCTAAGCTACTTATTGTTCGGAATATTCTCATTCAGCCATTCATAAACACTCTGAGGGTCAGGAAGTGCTCTTACAGTTGAGACAGGGCTGGTTTTATAGGTTTTTAAGTTTATACGTTTTATTCAAATTAGACTTGTATTTCTATTCGAGAATGCAGAAAAACATTCTTTTTAGCAATCTAGGTGGCCTCTTTCTTATTTTCATCAAATCTCCCACTGAAAGCCCAACTCTAGAACACATTTTACTCTCTGAATGTAGCACACATGTGCTTGTTAAAATAAATCAGTATTTTTGACCAATAAAAATACAAACAAAGAAATGAATAAAGAAAAAGAAAGCAATAAAGCTCACTAAATTTAGTTTTTTGCTCAAGATATATTATCATAATGCTTTAAAAATAAAAGTCTTATTATTTTATGTTATTTTCCTTCTAAAGTAACTTGTTTTAAGGATGGTCAATTTACTGGAAAACATGACAAAATGACTGATAAAGTGATGATTTTTTGCAGTGAGGTAAGTAGAAGATAGAAGGATTTGGAGGCCCCATTTCCCCTTTTCTTTCACTCTCCCTCTGTGCATGTCCTTACTTGACCCTCGTGAGTGAAGCTGAGGAAATGTGGGGGGAGAGAGAGGGAGGTTCTTACATAATGGGTTTATACGTGTGCAGTTATAAACACGTGTGTGTGGGGTGGGGTGGGGGGGTGGGGGGTGGGAGACAGACAGACAGGATGGGGATGTGTCACAGTCAGTTTCTGTGTGTTACAAGCAAGGCAGTGTAAAAGCAGAGGGTCACGATCAGAGATCATGTATCATTTTAATTGCTAATAGGACATAGAATGTGATCAGTTGTGGGATGCTTTTTTACTTATAAACTTGAAATCTATTAAAATTTTATACAATATAAATAAATAAAAATACTGACTGCACCTTTAAATAATTAAACTTTGAAAGATCTAATTTGCTATAAATATACATAAATAGCAGTGTGATATGGCTGTACATCAGTAACACAGCATGCTGATACAGACATATTGCACTGCTACTCCTGTGATATTGCTCATTCATACAACAGTTCGACAGCACAAGGGAGTACTTTAAATAAATAAGAAAAAACAACAACGTAATGTGTCTTTAAAAACCCTCTTTTGTGCAGAACAACTTCCTAATCCGCCATGGATTCAAATCTCAAGTTGACAGTTAAACAGTTGAGCCCAAGCCTTCGTTACCCATTCTAAAATGTCAAAATTCACAAGTAATATCACGATCCTTTCTCAATACTAAATATGGCATATTATTTATATAAAATATTATTTAACATATTATTTATATAAAATAATATGTATTGAACAACAATATTTAAATGAACAATAGCCATTATAAAAGACAATTGGTAATAAACAATGACATCATTGCGGCGTGGGCGGTCGTAAGACACCATTTCGCTTGGCGTGTGCACGGCTTTTTTTGTAACAGCGCGCGCGGCTCCGCATCCGAAGATGCAAGACTTCAAGCCGAATCTGGCCGAGCATGTACGTCTCACCGCACCGGCACCCCGTTTGTGCGTCTTAAATTAGTTGCTTACATTTACAAAATGAGCCTATAGCAGACATAAGCCATTTTAATAAAAATAAAGGTCCATGTTAGGTTAGACCCTAGGCGACGGGTCAGACTAAGAGTGGTTCAAAAAACCCTTTATGAGAAATAGTAAATCAAGGACCGTGACGTCGCCCGGTATGGCGCAGCCGGGGCCCCACCCTGGAGCCAGGCCCGGGGTTGGGGCTCGTATGCGGCCGCCTGGTGGCCGGGCCTCCCCCCACGGGGTCCGGCCGGGCTCAGCCCGAAGGAGCGACGTGGGGCCGCCTTCCCGTGGACTCACCACCTACAGGAGGGACCGTAAGGAGCCGGTGCTGAGAGGATCGGGCGGCAGTCGAAGGCAGAGGCCTCGACAACCCGATCCCTGGACACGGAAACTAGCTCTAGGGACGTGGAACGTCACCTCGCTGGCGGGGAAGGAGCCTGAGATTGTGCGTGAGGTTGAGAGGTTCCAACTAGAGATAGTCGGGATCACCTCTACACACGGCTTGGGCTCTGGAACCATACTCCTTGAGAGAGGATGGACTCTTCACCACTCTGGAGTTGCCCATGGTGAGAGGCGGCGGGCTGGTGTGGGTTTGCTTATAGCCCCCCAGCTCAGCCACCATGTGTTGGAGTTTACCCCGGTGAACGAGAGGGTCGTTTCCCTGCGCCTACGGGTCGGGGATAGGTCTCTCACTGTCGTGTGTGCCTACGGGCCAAACGGCAGTGCAGAGTACCCGGCCTTCTTGGAGTCTCTGGGAGGGGTGCTGGAAAGTGCTCCGACTGGGGACTCCGTCGTTCTACTGGGGGACTTCAACGCCCACGTGGGCCATGACAGTGACACCTGGAGGGGCGTGATTGGGAGGAATGGCCCCCCTGATCTGAACCCAAGTGGTGTTCAGTTAATGGACTTCTGTGCTAGTTACAGCTTGTCAATAACGAACACCATGTTCAAGCATAAGGGTGTCCATCAGTGCACGTGGCACCAGGACACCCTAGGCTGCAGGTCGATGATCGACTTTGTGGTCGTTTCATCTGACCTGTGGCCGTATGTCTTGGACACTCAGGTAAAGAGAGGGGTGGAGCTGTCAAATGAACCACCTGGTGGTGAGTTGGATCCGATGGCGGGGGAGGAAGCTGGACAGACTCGGCAGACCCAAGCGTACTGTAAGGGTCTGCTGGGAACGTTTGGCCGAGTCTCCTGTCAGAGAGATCTTCAACTCCCACCTCCGGCGGAGCTTCGACCGGATCCCGAGGGAGGCTGGAGATATTGAGTCCGAATGGACCATGTTCTCCACCTCCATTGTCGAAGCGGCCGCTCGGAGATGTGGCCATAAGGTCTCCGGTGCCTGTCGAGGTGGCAATCCCCGAACCCGGTGGTGGACACCGGAAGTAAAGGATGCCGTCAAGCTGAAGAAGGAGTCCTATCGGGCCTGGTTGGCTTGTGGGACTCCTGAGGCAGCTGACGGGTACCGGCAGGCCAAGCGAACTGCAGCCCGGGTGGTTGTGGAGGCAAAAACTCGGGCCTGGGAGGAGTTCAGTGAGGCCATGGAGAAGGACTATCGGCTGGCCTCGAAGAGATTCTGGCAAACCGTCCGATGCCTCAGGAGAGGGAAGCAGTGCCCTACCAACGCTGTCTACAGTAGAGGTGGGCAGCTGTTGACCTCAACTGGGGATGTCGTTGGACGGTGGAAGGAATACTTTGAGGATCTCCTCAATCCCGCCGTCACGTCTTCCATTGAGGAAGCAGAGGCTGAGGGCTCAGGAGTGGACTCGTCCATCACCCAAGCTGAAGTCACCGAGGTAATCAAGAAACTCCTCGGTGGCAAGGCACCGGGGGTGGATGAGATCCGCCCCGAGTACCTCAAGTCTCTGGATGTTGTGGGGCTGTCTTGGCTGACACGCCTGTGCAACATCGCGTGGCAGTCGGGGACAGTGCCTCTGGGATGGCAGACCGGGGTGGTGGTCCCTCTTTTTAAGAAGGTGTGTTCCAACTACAGGGGGATCACACTTCTCAGCCTCCCTCGGAAAGTCTATGCCAGGGTACTGGAGAGGAGAATACGGCCGATAGTTGAACCTCGGATTCAGGAGCAACAGTGCGGTTTTCGTCCTGGCCGTGGAACACCGGACCAGCTCTATACCCTCTACAGGGTGCTGGAGGGTTCATGGGAGTTTGCCCAACCAGTCCACATGTGCTTTGTGGATTTGGAGAAGGCATTCGACTGTGTCCCTCGCGGCGGCCTGTGTAGGGTGCTCCGGGAGTATGGGGTCCGGGGTCCTTTGCTAAGGGCTGTCCGGTCCCTGTACGACCGAAGCAGGAGCTTGGTTCGCATTGCCGGCAGTAAGTCAGACTTCTTCCCGGTGCATGTTGGACTCCGGCAGGGCTGCCCTTTGTCGTCGGTTCTGTTCATAATTTTTATGGACAGAATTTCTAGGCGCAGCCAGGGGCCGGAGGGTGTCAGGTTTGGAGACAACACGATTTCGTCTTTGCTCTTTGCGGATGATGTTGCCGTGTTGGCCTCTTCAAGCCAGGAACTTCAGCATGCACTGGGACGGTTTGCAGCCGAGTGTGAAGCGGCTGGGATGAGAATCAGCACCTCCAAATCCGAGGCCATGGTCCTCAGTCGGAAAAGGGTGGCTTGCCCACTTCAGGTTGGTGGAGAGTTCCTGCCTTAAGTGGAGGAGTTTAAGTATCTTGGGGTTTTGTTCACGAGTGAGGGAAGGATGGAACGGGAGATTGACAGACGGATCAGTGCAGCTTCTGCAGTAATGCGGTCGATGTACCGGTCTGTCGTGGTGAAGAAAGAGCTGAGCCGCAAGGTGAAGCTCACGATTTACCGGTCAATCTACGTTCCTACTCTCACCTATGGTCATGAGCTTTGGGTCATGACCGAAAGGACAAGATCCCGGATACAAGTGGCCGAAATGAGCTTTCTCCGCATGGTGGCTGGGCGATCCCTTAGAGATAGGGTGAGAAGCTCGGTCACTCAGGAGGAGCTCAGAGTAGAGCCGCTGCTCCTCCACATCGAGAGGGGTCAGCTGAGGTGGCTCGGGCATCTGTTCCGGATGCCTCCTGGACAGCCCGGGGAAGACATAGGACACGCTGGAGAGACTATGTCTCCCGGCTGGCCTGGGAACACCTCGGTGTCCCCCCGGAAGAGCTAGAGGAAGTGTCTAGGGAGAGGGAAGTCTGGGCATCTCTGCTTAGACTGCTGCCCCCGCGACCCGGCCCCGGATAAGTGGAAGAAGATGGGATGGTATGGTATGGTCCATGTTTTATAAAATATCCACGAAAGTTAATCAAATGTTTAGTGAAATTAGAAAATATGTAAGACATAGTTAATTTAGTTGTATAGCTCACATGCATGTTTTTATATCCACATATTTTGTTCTAATGTCACAAGTAATAATCTCAGGGTTTACTTACAATTCTTTTTGTAGTGTGGTATTGGTGGTAGTAAAATAAACATTGTCACGTGTGGACCTTTCTTCTTCTCATCGTTGATTCCTGATGGTTAAGAGGATAATTAAATAAGTTTTAAATAGGAAAAATATCGAAACTCTTTGGTCATTTTTTTGAGAGAGATGCTAATGGTCCTGTCCGATTCAATGATATATGCTAAGCTATGCTAAAAGTGGTACTGCCAGACCCGGAGATCAGCTGAATGGATTCGAAAACGGTAAAACTCAACTGTTTAACTCTGGGGGAGTTGTAAAAGCGCTGCGCTCGTTGTCTTTTGACTTCCGGTCTGTATTTTCACAGTGATATTGCGTATTTATGAATGAACGGCTCGTTTTAAAATCTTCCCGGTCTACTGACATTTGTTAAGACATCTGCTTTAAACATTACAATCCTCATGATAACTTTCGTTAACTTTACATTAAGTAAATCCACTTCAAAAGCTAATTACTCCTGGACAGCAATGTCATAGGAATATACAGAGCGACCGCAAAAACGGAAGTTCAAAGACAATATTCTAAAGATGGCGGCGCCCTCGTTTCTCTGGCGCATAAGGTCTATACAACAGTTCTTTCTGGTTCTCGAATCTGATTGGCCCTGAACACTATTTGACCAAAAAATATCACAGCTGTCTTATAAAGACCTCAGGGAACTGTCAACTTGTGTAAGTTAAATATGACGGTACATGCAAGTCGATGAGATGAATCAATGTAACTCCACAACAGCTAACGTTACATACATGAATCCACTAACCGTTAGAAACGTCCAGGTGCAGTCTAAAAGTTGCAACCTCTTCCTGAGTCTCTCCATAAGGTTGCACTCTACTACTTATTTCTGAAATTTGACTGAAATTCGCGTGTTTTGTTATTGCAGGAGTATCCGAAGCTCTTAAAGGATCGGCCATCTTCTGAACAGAGGCGGGGAGCAGAAGCTCATTTGCATTTAAAGGGACACACAAACAGCGCATTTTTGCTCACACCCAAAAAGGGGCAACTTTGACAAGCAATCTGGGGGGTATTTTCTAGGGACACTGTAAATTTATATTACATCTTGTGAAAAGGGGCATAATATGTCACCTTTAAAGCTACTTCAAAAAACAATTTTATTTATTTTTTGTTTTACTGAGATCACCTTTAAATATGAAGATGTGCATGTGAATCAGTATGTACCAGCTTATTTATCAAATGATTGCTGGAATGAGAAAAGTGTGATTAAGGCTTCACTCTTAATTGCAGCATTAATGTCTTTGATAACATTTATCTAATAGGTTTTCCTCTTTTTAAGAACACCTCAGCACTGTATTGGGTCCCATTTTCTATTGTGTCTTTAACTACTATGTACTAACATTTCAATTAATAATTTGATTCAATGCTCTTATTGTGTACATGAATGTTTTTACATTATACTTAAATATATATAAAATACCGGCTTATACAGCTGTAATTACATCTATAATTACACTGTTGACCTTTCCCTTACACCTTAACCCACCCTTACACCTAACCATACCACCAAACCTGTCCCTAACCCTACCCGTATCCCACCTCAATAACAGCAAAAGTGTTTTGCAACTATGTAACTTATGCAACTTGTAACTTATACAACTATGCAACTTATGTAAGGTCATAGTAGAGGCAGAGGCCTGTTAGGTCAGACATAACAACACTGGCTTAACCAATGGCACAAACTTAAGGATTGTCTACCTGATTGTCTGAAAATGTCAGATGAGGAAAGTGATTAAAACTTGTTTAGAAAGTTTAATATTTTTGCAATTCTGTTAATGGTGCAAAAATTAAACTTTCAAAAGAGAGAGAGAGAAAGAAAGAAAGAAAGAAAGAAAGAAAGAAAGAAAGAAAGAAAGGGGAGAGCACTCTGTTTTATTGCTTGAAGACTTAGAGATCTCAAGAATGTTTCTGACTTAAGCAAAACATTTCTTTCAATCTCCATTTAGTCTCATTCCTAGGAGAAGCAATTGATGTATTTTTTTTTTTTTTTTCTTATGGGATATCTGACTGCTGCTGAGTGGAAAAATCCTGCGGAAGTGGAATACGAGGAAGAGTTAGAAAAACATAGAGTAACAAAGAGATGGGATGAGAGGGGCAGATCCTCAATGTACAGAGTCAGCTGGTGATTGGCTGGGAAGAAAGCTGCCTTTGTGAGGTCACTGCCTCCACAACAGCTTCCACCCACAATGGGAATCAAGCTGTGTGTCCAGTTCTCAGTGAGTAACAACTATTAGGCTACTAGTGTTTCAGCCAGCAGCATCCTGTTAAGTTCTTTATTTACACGTTTTCATGAGGGATTTGAGCAAGAAAGAAAAACTTAAAGGGATAGTTCACCCAAAAATGAAACTTCTGCCACCGTTTACTCACCCTCATGTTGTTCTAAACTTGCATGATTTCTTCAGTGGAACATTAAGAGAGAAATCTCTTTGAGTTTTTTGTCCATACAATGGACGAATTATCTTCTTCCATGTTCCACAGAGGAAAGAGAGTCAACCAGGTTTGAAACTACATGACAGTGAGCAAATGATGACAGAAGTTTAATTTACAGATGAACTAACTCTTTAACTGAATCAATCTGAATGACTGTTGATCTGATTATTGTCCTGTCGACATGTTGCTGCTTAAGTATAATGTGATCATAGAGTTAGTTCATAAATGATGACGGTTTGATGCTTAAATGGTCCTCTTGTTTAAAAAAATTAAAAAAAAAAGTGTGAACTATCTCTTTAAAGGGGACCTATTATGCCCCTTTTTACAAGATGTAAAATAAGCCTCTGATGTATCCATAGTGTGTATGTGAAGTTTTAGCTCAAAATACGCCACAGATAATTTTTTTTTATCATGTTAAAATTGCCACTCTTTGGGGGTGAGCAAAAATGTGTGTCCCTTTAAATGCAAATGAGCTGGTGCTCTTGGCCTCTTTCAAGAAGAGGCCAGAGCTTCAAGAGCTCATGCTCTTGTGTCAGAACAATCTCACGCACTGAAAATGTAGCGTGTTCAGTTCGAACCGGAGTCGGACAATTATGCCTACAGAGCCAGAGAATATATGCTGCATAGAACAGGAATAGTTTAGTTGAATTACGGTTATAACTTATGTTGTCATTTTGCTTTTATCGACTATTATTAATACAAGCCTGTTGTAGCGGACCCCGACATAATGATGGCCTAAACTTTACTGATGAGTTTTATGTAGTTTATTGTACTTCACGTTCACAGAAAAGATGAAGGTTCCGTTTCACTCAAGAAAATCACTGTAAAATCTGAATAAAACACAGTAAAAGAAGTGCGCATTAAAGTCTTATCTATAAACTCTCTCTCCCTTGCATTATCATCAACATACACAGCGAATTGCACAAAAACACTTGTTACAACTAACAGTAAACTAATATATACAGACCGTATGCCTTTTCGGGGGGTGCTTAATAAACTGGTAAACTTTATATCTGTAAAATGACTCCTATGAACTGTAATAAAGTGCGCGCTCTCCCATTTCCATTACTGCCGTGACTAGTATCGCTCCGGAGACTGCAAGCTGGATCACAAACAGTTGGTACAGTTCCTTCCTCAAGTAACAACTATTTAATGAAACCTGTATTTTGTATTGACCCTCGTACACAAAGCAGTCTGGGGTAAAATGATTCGCACAGACATAAACAAATTTAGGTATATGGTGGCGCATTCCCTGTATAAATAAAACGAATCCACTGCGTCTTCAGCGGCTCTGATGTCGGGAGTATATGGCGACTATTATGTTCACTCTTACATCCAACAACAAAACACACAGTTGCTTACGAGACATTATTGTCGCTACAGCTGCTCTGGCCTGGAGAAAATGGCTGACAGTGTACAACTCACTCAAGACGGGTCTATGCTAATACGGCAGAGTCCGTCAGCGTCACTTTGTACAGAATCTGCAAACGGCTTGTTCTTAGACATTCCTTATGATTTATGGGGATTAAAAAAGGAGTGGGTGGGTTTTTATCATTATAGGGTGGTTGTGTACACACACTGCCAAACTACATGTATGTTAATAAAAAAAGTGAATTTTGCATAATAGGTCCCTTTTAAGAACCCTTCGGTCTAAGTTAAGAGAACCTGAGAATGAGAAAGAAAGATTTCGCCAAGCTGATACACAACATCAAAGCTAAAAAGTACAGACAGTGTTAGGAAAACACTAAATGAGAAACATATTTCAAGACTCTTCTTACAGTACAAACGAGTCAGGACAAAAAGAAAGCATTATCATGTAGAAAAGTGCACTCAATTCAAGTACGAGCAAAGAAAGAAAGCTTCGCACAAAGAGTGCCCAACAAAACAAAACTTGTTTGTAAAACTGAATAAGCTAGACACACTGACTCACGCAACAATGTATTTGATTGTTAATCTGACAGCAGTCAGTACAGTTCATAATTCCACTCTCATAGTGATCTGTCATTACTATCCTTCTATACAGTGAGTTGTCAAGCCTGTTGAACAGAGAGCATAAAATGAAAGAAGTGAGCAGACTTTAAATGAGTCTATGTAAAAATCGGCATCCGCAGAGACTCGCTATGGCTACTGGCTCTCTGACAACCCCAGTCACAAGCCATAACAGTTGCCAAGCCTTTGTGCTGAGGACAAATAATCAGAATTCCCCTTCAACCAAGGGCAGTTACACTCCCTTCGGTCTTGGCACGCGGTGGACATCACAACCCCGGTCCTCTGAGGGATGATCTGTCATGAAGTGCTTTAGGAGTGTTCCAGCTTTTGCTGAGTGATATCAAAATAACCAATAAGTCAGACTAAATTCTTGTAAATCGAAAGCCCTGCACCTGCGACCTTGGACCAACTCCAGTACGGCCAGAACAGGAAATACAGGAGCTACTGTATAGGATAATAGCAAAAACAGACCAGGGAGTCCGGGATGTAAATTGAGTCACATATTTATTACATAAATATATAGTAAAATAGACCAGCGACAATTACCATAAAAATATCTTCCTTTAAAATCCTGACCATAAACAAAGAGTTTGAAAATCACACATTGACATTGACAAACACGCTGATTGTCTGGACCTGTCGAAAACAGCCCACCACAAGAAAACCTGACATCACACCACCCAAAAATCTAGGACTGACAGGTGCAGGGGGAAGGTGGGGTGGTGAATGGGTGGTCGGTGTGAGAGGAGATCACAGTAGATATTCAGAGGTTTTGAGTGTATTTGTGTTGAGATACTCTGAGTTACACATGTCCATTTGGCCCAGAACTTGCATAAGCTTTCCTGCACCTCCATGCTAGGTGGGAATGAATCATAAAGACTTCCTGAACCTGGTCCAATGAGCTGAAGGTTGAAACATGCTGTGCTAAGACTCTCAGAACTTTATCCGCTGAAATCTGTATTGAGTGCTACTTCACATTTGATAAATTTCCTGTACTCCCTTACGTCTTTAGCTGCATGATAACCCCAATAACTGCTCAAGCGATGTGACTAGATTCCTCAAGGCCCTATACAATTACAAGAAAGTGTTGCCCGATAATGCTGCATAGGTTAAACAGACTCCCAGCTCTCTCAGCCAATCATCTGCTACCTGGCCTCTGATTGGTCAGGACGCATGAGTGACTGAGGACTCTACTGTTGTGATGTTTCCCAGTTGAGTTTTTGATCATAGTGAAGCTAGGAAATTCATGAGTCCTAGAATTATTCGCAATAGCCTTGCTGAAGTTACTTTTCCCCCCAAAATTGTTATTTTTCCAGAACCACAAACGCACCATTTGCACAATGTTTCTGTTAACAGTAAACAGTACAATACAAAAGATCTGCATAAACACAGATTTAAATTTGGATTAATTTTTGCAGAAATGACACCTGGTTTGTAGCTTACCAGCAGGCCCACACATAATTATTTATTAAATAATTTGGCTGTTTTCCCCCCCCCCCCACAGAATTAAAACAGAAAATTAGCAAATTCCATCTGGGCCTACATATAAGGTACATCATTCAAGAGCAGCTGAACATATGGAAACTGTGGCATGTGGCCAGTGGACCACTGAGACGGAAAACTAGCAAAAGCAATACAAACATGACAGCAAAAACAGACATGCACATGTATGTTAGAGCCCAAAGGGAGTGTTAGTTGGAACAGAGAAAAAGAAAAGACATGGACCCTTTTGTTTGCACCTGGATCACAAACTAATTTAGCACAATGTCCAAATGTCCAGAAACACTGTACTGGAAATATCACGGCAGAGAGCCTTTTATCAGCAAATCTCATTTATGCGTGCATATTTGAAAATATCCAGTGTGCAAGGAGGGTTATGTCCTGTAAGAACCAGCAGTGGAGAACCTCCACTAAAGTTCATGAAGTTCAGGAGGAAATGGGGAGGGTCGACTAAAGCACCCTTTGAGGCCTTATAAGCAAACCTGATCAAGCCCGCACTCAAACCACTCAATTTAAAATCTTGCATAAGCATACACATATCCGTTTTATTGCATAAGCATTCTTGTGAGGTCATTAAAATGAACTTCCTTATGTTTGACAAGATACATTCCTTGCTGTCATGCATAACTTATTTAACTATCTCCAAGAAATGACTCAACAAACCATGTTCTCAAAGCAAAAAAACACCCAAACTGCAAAAGTCCAGTGCAAAATGTACTTAGAAAGACCCATTGGTTTTATGGGTAAAGATATTTGAGAAATCAAGAACCATATCACTTCAGCCTTCCCTAACCACTTGAAACAATACGCTGGGCCCTGGGGAAAGGTCTGATTGCAGGTCTGATCTGTGTGCACTCAATAAATGGCCATTTTGACACTTGATATTGTCTCTGGAGCCCTCAAGTGAGCTAAATTCACTGCCAAAAGGTTCTCGGAGGCAAATAAAATAAAGAAACAAAAAATAAAAAATAAAATCTTGTATAACTCTGTAGACAGTATGTTTTTTTGATTCAGGCCTCAAAGGTGCAAAAAGGCAGGAGAACAGAAAGGCAGAGCAACAAAGCATGAAGCCTCATAATCAAACAACAAGCCTTAAAAATGTATGAGATTTTGTCTCCACCAATCAATACCTACGCTAGCTTATGGCAAAGTCAAGTTATAGTCGACTTCGGGAGAGACTATTTAGAGAAAAAGAAAGAAAATGTAATAGGATAGCAGTAATGGGGATGGATAGGACTTGTTTTCAGAAATGTGATCCAATTTTGACCACACTGTACCCAAAAATTAACACGTCAGATTTCATTTTCTGCATGGGGCCAATCAAACTTCACTGCGGTGCTTCTGAAAGCAGCTTGTTAATAAAAGATATTATAAATGGCTAACAATTTCCTTCAATGCTGCTGCTGATTGACTTATTTCAGCTTTACATTGTTAAAGCTTAAAATAAGGACAGGGAGAACTGAGAGCTCATTCAGATTGATTGCAGTAGTTGCTGCCTGGGCCGCTGAATGTGGAGAGACTTACTCATAAAAGTTTATAATGGAATAGTCCTGAAGTTGACAGGAAAGTGTTAGTGGTTACGTACTCACAAGGTTCCGAAATTATATGACATAATATTCTTTTAAAGCTCATTCATGTGCTTGATTGCGGTTTTGGATTTTTTTTCTGTATACTATTTACATCTTTAGAAAAGACTAATCACACAGACTACTAGACTGCCTACTTGTAGCCAGGGAATTTTTAGTAATGTTGCGATATTATTTTAACAGCACCATCCAGTCTAATGGTGACTAAAGCGAAGCTGTCCTATAAAGCATTCAGTTCTGTCATGAACTAGAGTGGTTTATGTCTCATCAGGCACATCCTGTAAGAGAAGCTGAATGAAATGAACATGTGGAAGCTTTGGCAGCTGCTCAGTGGAGAGCTGAGAGGAAACAGCACTAACATGACAGCAAAACAGATGTGTGTGTAGGTCTGTTAATGTCGATTGAACCACGAGAAAGTGAACCCTTCTGTATAAGACCTCAGCTGTTGGACACATTTTATTTTATGTAAGCCTACATGTCTTGAAAGCAAACCTGAGAGTGACTGAACCAAAAGCACCTATTGTGAAACCTGACAAGCGTTGCATAAGAATCCCGAGACACCTTTCTTTGCATAATATTAGCATCACAAATGTTTTTGAATGATTGGCTAAATACATTTGTGTGCAACTGTGCAAACATTCCTTTCTGTCTCTGCATATAGTTTTCTCTAATGGCTTGACAGAATCTTCTCTGTACACAATACCAGCAGCCTATTTAATCTGACTAAACAGAAAATGTTCAAACTAAACTGTCATACTCTGAGGCAAAAGGAAACTTGGATGACATCACTACCATTTTAGACTTGAAAAACTACTTGAAACAACCAAAACCCAGAGAAAGATCTGAATGGGATAATAACTCCATGGGAACTTGTTCATAATTGCCATAATGAAATGTACCAGGCACATTTTATAATGTTCTATAAACAGTTTTTTAAACTGCCAATATATCTCTCCAAATACATTAGAATAAATTTCCAGTTAGAGTATAATTACATCCTCGCGCTCCTTCAGTATGCCAAAAATACCCAAACGTGTGCAATAAAATCAAAAATTCTGAAAAGCTAATGAATCGGTTGTTCATATGTGAGCAAGAGTTAGAGAGCAAAAAATTATAATAGTGGAATAGTTAGCAACAGGGAAATCATTAGTGATTCTATTTAAAGATGGACCTAAAAACAAATTATTGACCTCATTTCCCCGTTTGCACTTCTCCACTTCTCCACCTGACACCATATGCTTAGCGTGAACTGAAGTTCTTCAAAGAAATATTAGTTGTAAATATTTGCTTCTATACCGCATTAAAAGAGCCTTAAAGGGATCAGCCAGCAATTCTAGCCACATGGTCACTACAAAAAGCAAAAACACGCACACACACACACACACAAACACTCACCCCCATCAGCAGACACATATTCACAGCACAAAAGCATGCACACAGAAAACACACAATGCATAAGTTCAATCCAACATTGCAGTGTCAGGAGCAAAAAATTATGGTTATTATGTCATTAAACAATTATTTTCCATGTAGTCTTTCATGCATGTGATGAGAAATGTTTTCCCCCGAAAGTGCTGTGATGTTTCACTCCATTAATGTATTGTGTACCTGTAATTTGCTTACATACTTTAAAGGTGCACTTTTATGATTATAAAAACACTTTAAAAATATATATTGAATGTGAGTCACCTCACAGTCTGCCATATTGAGATCACATGACCAGCTACAGTAAATGCTAACCCACCGGTTATCATTCTTAAATACTAGCATGATTTCATCCAAATCACTACACTGTAAAAAATATATGATCAATGAGTTATGACAATATTTTTTTTACATTGCTTTAACTAATTTTTCAACTTTTTTTATGTTATACAAGATTCAACTCATTTTTAAAGTTACAGTTTAATGTAATTTAAGTTGAAATGACTTAAGTTGATTGTACTTAAGAAACTTTTCTTTTTTTACAGTGTAGGTGTCAGTGTGTATCCAAAAGGAAATTAGCGCTACAGAAATAATAATAAAAAAATGACTCAGTGCACCTTCAAGTCAGACAGGGTTGACTGGGTCTGGTACACTGCATGCTTGTGTATCAAAACTATGGTTTGCAGAAATATGAAGGCTCACTGCTTTTTTTTATTTATTTTTTGTATAGATAAGCAGACATGTATTCTCACCAGGTTTCCATGACCACCTTTTAAGAGCCCCTTTGAAGCAGCCCCAAGATAGAGTGCAGGAGAAATGTGTGTGTATTTGCCAGAGATGAACAATAAAGAGAAGACCACAGGACAAGAACACTGAAAGCACACCTTCAACTCAGAGAGCAAAGAATGATGAGCTAACAAAAGGCATGGCTGGAATTTTTCAACATTTATTTAAAAAAAAAAAAGTTTGTTATATTCCTTTTTTTTGTGTCTTTTTTTATTTCATTGATACCTGAGAGAATCCTTCAATAGCTTTCCTTTCCAGTCTCATTTAAAACAGCTGTGGTGTGGACATCATCCCCGCTCTCTGCTCACACTCTCATGGCTGGGTGCATTTCGGAAATAAGCACTTGAACAAACATATGGTCACAATCTAATCAAATCAAGATACTCACATTCAACTTCAAAAGAAACACAGCAAAACTGAGGGCTTTGAGATCACAGTGCTGAGGGCAACCAAACAAACTAAAATATTCAAATATAGTGCGCTTTTGATGGAGTTTCGCATAAAGCTGAAATGTGTGATTTCTGCACCACTACTAGTTTTTTTAACTGCAGGTTTCCAAAACACTCCCCTCTTCTGCTATTGGCTGTGTAAAACTTATAGCCCCGCCTCAAACTCACACTATTGGTTGAGCTGTTGCCAGGCTGGTGAAATGTTTTGATAGACCTTCAGAGACAGTGGATTTGTCCCAATTCAAAGGCTACATCCTTCGAAGGCCGTATTCGAAGGCCGATTGCGTCACCACAGTGCGACAAAGCCTGTCCCGATTCAAAGGCTCCTTTAAGTGCGGCCTTGAAATGCATCCTTTGTTTCGCAGGCAGTGAAGAATACAACAGATGGATCCTTCGCGCCCTCACGTACCCCAGAATTCATTGCACGCTGGAGACAACAGGATTTTTAAAAGAGAAATTGCCGGATTACACTTTTTTAAGTATTGGGTTCTACTTACTCAAATAATCGAATGTATCTAATGATACAAATGTAAAAAAAATAAAATAATATATAGATATAATATATATTCCTATATAGATATAGAATATAATATATATTCAAATGTTGACATAGCTAGATATAAGATGTGTTTTTTTATATAGTTTATCCTCTTTATTATGTACATAAATGGACCAAGGTGAACATATTTAGACAGGTTTTGAACTCTATTTTGTTTTTAGGCAGTTGAATATAACTTTTCAAAAAGTCCAGTAACATTACTGCCGCTCCTCAACGGCATCTGTCACAGTTGCTAGGTGACAAGAACAGTCCTCTGTTCAATTAAACAACGCTCAGCGGCCTTAGAAGAATGCAGCCTTTGAATAGGAACAGCCAGTGTTTATTCTTTTCGGTGAAATCAGCCGACAAAAATGCATACTTGGTTATTTCTGTGTTAAGTATTTTATAAATGATATAAAATAAGACCAAGTATTTTAACCAAAAAATTACACTTCAGCTTTAAGACGGTCAGCTAAAGTGTAAATAAAAAGATAATTTTCATTTTGAACGTATGAAATGGCATTTTGCTTTCTAACAGGTAGTACCAATCCACCGAACCATGAGAGCATTTGACGCAAACACATACATAGAAACACAAATGCAGTCTCTCGACAGCGGATGACATCATCGGAGATCAGCGGAAAGTTGAACTAGCGCCCTCATATGTTGGTGAGGTTTGACAAAAGCAGGTCTCAGGCAGCAGTTATGGTCTTCCTAGACAAACCGAATGAGGCTCATGCTGTTGCGGTGGGTGGGAGTGTTTAGAAAGAGACATGTTCTCTAATCAGGGCTCACTGACACAGCCATCATGCCATCAGAGGGTTAAGCATTGCATAGACATTCTTAATTCTGGACGTTTTTCATCTTTCTTTGAAGATAACACAAAATTTGGTTTAAAAAAAGGGGCGAAAATAAAACTACACCACCACCAAAGTGAAACAAAACCAGTATCTACTATTCTCCTCTGAGGAATCTGATTGGCAGTGGCGCGGTCAGTTAAGTGCTTCTAGGTACCAGACCATACCCATCTACGCCTCTACCAGAAATCTGACCTAGCGAACGTACGTCTAGCTATCCTGTCAGAAAGAGCGGTTTGAGTGCGGGGCAGAGGGTTGCGGAGGCACAGGGTTAGATTGTTAATTTTATGGGGCACTTCTTCTTCATACTTGTATTGAACATGCACATTTGCGAGTGCACAAAAGCACACATACAGATGTGTGAAGCATTTACAAAGCTATGCAAGCAGTTTTCCTTTACAAACACGGTTGGATCAGCCGGTGTTCTGGCCTCGACATCCAGTATGTGGCGGTTGCATATGGTTAACACATAGTGATTTAATCTTTCAATATCTTTTTGTTTTGTATTTACATCCTTGGTTATGGCCAAAAAACGTGTAAAAGTACAAAAAAGAAAAATGAAACAAAACAAAACACAAGTATTGCACCTTGAAGGGCGGGCAATATACGCTCAGTAAGCTGTATGTGTAACATCATTTTGACAGCACTGTCCACTCTTGCTGGTGACCTGAAGTGAGGTTCTAGTTCCCGGGCTCGGTTCCAGCCCAGTCCTGTCAGCTACATTCAATACCATGAAGCACTCTCTGCAGTCGCAGATGCACACGTCTCCCTTTCCAGCCTTTCATCCCATCCCATTCACTCCCATTCCGGCCCGTCGCATCAGCGCAGGCGATGCCAATGCATGCAACTGGTGCAAATCTGAAACAGATGGGCTTTCGAGGCCGAAGGAGGGGGCCGTGTGCTTCCGCGATCACATGAATGCTCAAGCGCACATACACTCCATCGTACAGTTCAACACGTGCACTGGACGCACTTTGACACAAGTGCCACGCAGATAAGCTCTCCTCCCAAGTTCATTTAAACTTTGTGTTTGTGAGGTATGAGTAGATTGTGTTTCAGTTTTTTTTTTCTCAGTTTCTGTTGCATTTCTCATGTTTTTTTTTCTAAGTCTTCTTTCATAAAAAAACAAAACAAAATATAAAAAGAAAATATTCCTGTTTCTTGTTGTAAATTCCTCTTGATAAAAAGACGAAGGACAGATACACAGACAAACAGAGCAGTCGACTTATCATTACAAACTATAGTGAGGTGAAAAAAAGAGGTGAAATTCTCTAGTTTACACTGCACGCATGGTCAAAAAGTGACTAGGGCTGTTGTTTTTCTCTCTTACGTAAAGCAGTTAAGAATCGAAAACAACACACACATTTCAGTTCAAAAACAAAAAGAAAGAAACGAACAGCTCAAGCTCCGAGATTTGAACTCTTTGTTCTGGAGTCATCTTTTTATTTGTTTTCTGGGTTTGTAATTATTTTCTTATATCTTTTTTTTCTACCTTTCTCAAATAAAATTAGAAGGTAAAGCAGCATCAAACCCCTGCGCTCACTCAACCAACCAATCGGAACTGCTGCGGCATCACTCGTATTCCAAGAATTCCATTCCGGCCCTTTACGGAATGCTGACAGTTCCTCTTGTTCTGATTGGCTGCCTTCCTTCGCAACCTCCTTAAAGAGCGACTCCTCATTCTGGCTCTTCTTTCTGCTGCTCCCCGTTCACATTCATTCGGTGCTGCCATTCTTTGCATGACTTTGGCCACTCCTTTGTCTCACAAAGGAAAGGCCTGTTTCTATTGGGTGTTTGTCTCATGCCACTTCTGGCTTTGAGAATGCGGGGGCAATGGTCTGTTCGTGAATGTGTACTGTAAGTGCTCCGTCAGTCGTTACTGAGAAAGAACTAGACCGGGACATTGCTAGACTTAATACTGACTCTGAGGGTGTGCTCAGGAGCACATGGAGGTGTGGCCTCTGTTTGACAGAGAGGTTGAGGGCGTGTCCTCGGAAAACATGCAACTGAGCTGGAGGAGCGGGAGGGCTGGACCCATCATGCCTTAGTGCAAAAACGTAAAAGGTGTCAGGGGTTGAATCGTCTCTGAAGATTTGGCTCTTTCAAAGCTAAGTGCTCTCATTCAACTGCTAGCTTCGCCGCATCCCCTGCCCCACGCTGAAGAAACCAGCTGACCCCTCGCTCCATTTTGCAAATTACTGCTTGGTATTGAAAAGGAAACAGCGATAGACCCATTTGGTTGAAGCCTGGCCACCTCGGGTCCTTCATCTGTAGTTTTTTCCATGGCTCCTCTTCGTAGTCATCGGTGTGTACTGTTTAGTTCGCCGACTGCTGAAAACTAGCTTCCGTTGTGACGGAAATCAAAGTGACACTTGGTCCCACATGAAAAAAAAAAGAAAAAAAAAGAAAGAAAAAAAAGCCCATTCAGATTATTTTTTTAACGAGGCTACGATGAGGAATGGCAGGCCCTCCTGTCTACAGTGGTATTTCAACATAACTGAGAAGAAACTGTTTATTTCCTGGCTGTCAGTGTGTGAGAGTACGAGTGTGTATAGGTGTGTGTAAGTGTGTGTGTGGCTGAGGGTAGCTGCCCTGTGTCCAGAGGTGAGGTAGAAACCTGTCAGCACAGAGGCAGTCATGGAGCCACAGCCAGCCGAAGGTGTGCCCACATTTGAGGTAAAATTAAAACAACACAAGGAAAAAAACATCGACAACAGCCAGTCCGCCATGGGCCGTCAGGAGTGTGCGCGAGTGTTCGCACAGACCGGGCAACAGTAGCATCTGAGCGGAACACAGATGGGTTGGACTGAACTCTCAAAGCCCTGCATGGGAGTCCAGAACTACAGCACTGCAGTGCATACAGTAAAATGAGGCATTCGAGTTTTGAGGTGTGTATTTTAGTACGTTTGTGTGTGTATGAGTGCTGGGTCTGGGAGTATGGTAATACTGTCTCCCTCCCGACACCTGTAAAACACAAATCAGCGTGGATCGGAGGTGTAGGGGTGCCTGGATTTCCATCTCTGTGTGACTTTCATGGGACAAAGAGAGGCAAAAGGAGCCCACAAATAAGCCCAGAAAATGGCAAGAACAAAAAAGTCAGTTCTTGAAAAGTCAGTGAGAGGCACCCCTGAATGAGCACTCAAATGGCGACAGAGAGCATTTGAACGGCCCGTGTCCTACAGAGAAGGGAGGGGGCATATTCTCAAAGGTCCCAAATCATTTTGAGTAGCTTTATTTAAATATAGCACCTGATTTGGTTTAAAAAAGTCCTCCCGCTCCATACACAGGCTCAATATCGAAGAGAATCATGAGGTCTATTAGAGAAGCTCCACATTAGCCCAGAGCTTGGCGCAGCTACGGCGTGTGAACATAAGATACCGGCGGTTAATCTCACAAAAATGCTGAGATTTCGATGACTGAAATCAACTGACCACTTCACGACCTGGTGGAGGAATCTACATGCCAGCTGCCATCCAGTCTTAGCAGAGGGCACCTCCAGTGGTGGCGTGACAGTTGTGCAGTCTCTACGTGTACAGATGCATACAAGCTCATTGAAGAATTTGAGTCGCATAGGTACTGCATCTTATAACACACTTATAAGTGTGTGTGTGTTTGTGTGTATAGATATATATTCTGTCTAAGGTGTTGATAAACCAGTATAAGACATCATGCTGAGACAGAAGGGCCACGCATGGGGAGTTTAGGGGATGAGGGAGGGCTGAGTTTTCTGCCGAAAAGCCAAAAAAAACCCAAAAGTTGTTGAATTAACCCCCTCCCCACATGAAACCCTTTCTGAAGATGACCCCTGCCAATGCAGCTGCTGCTGGTGAGTTTGGTGCATGGAGGGGGGTGAGACAGGGAGAGAAACACGGGTTATGAAACGTTCCTGATTCTCATGCCGCGGCTCGCCGGGACGTCACACGTCCTGATCCTCGAAGACCTCCAGGAAAAGTGGGGGGAAGAGTTCAGTGGGGCATTCCACCTTCATGTGCAGGAAGCGGCTGGCGTGGCAGGCTCCGATCATGCGCAGGTCCGTCACCTTCATCAGCAGCTTGGGCCAGAAATGAGGAATGTTGTGCTTGCGATAGTTGATGTAGTGTTCGAACGCTAGGAGGTACATCTCCTGGCACTTCTCGATCTTCTCCACACACGTCAGGCCTGTTCGATCTGAAGAGACGCAAGGACAATACTCAGTATATGACCAATTTAGCATTGTATCAAAATATTTTATTTAAAAAAAAAAACATCTAGTTAGGTTTCATATACTTTTGAATAGTTCTACCACTACAATATTTACCAAATACCATGTTCCAAAACCTAAAACTATTAAAACTATGCTTTCGGTAACTGAAATTAAGCATAAATAATAAAAAAAAAAACATCTAAATATTAGGTATAAGAAACTTTTATATAAAGAAAAAAAAAAAGAAAGAAAGAGAACTAAGGCACTAAAATAAATAATAAATAACAAAACAAAAAGCTAATTCAAAAATATTCATAAAATATTATAACAGTATACAAATAGTACTAAAATAACACTGCTTACTAGTCAACGTTCTTAGGCATCAAATTCAAAATCCAGATTTTGATTTTAAGTATCTTAAAATAAGCAACACTAAATTTTTATGAGGGAATATTACAATAATCCCATGAAGTACTGTGATTGACAAAAAAATATTTAAAATTATTGATATTTATTGGTTAGAATAAAATTACCATACTATTTTATATATATATATATATATATATATATATATATATGAATTAATATTATACACACATACATACATACATACATACATACATACATATATATATATATATATATATATATATATATATATATATATATATATACAGTATGACTGATGAATATTGATTTTGCTAAATATATTTGAAAATTGAAAGGCTGACACCAAATTGTAAAAAAAAGAAAAAAAAAAGATTTTCTATGGAGAAAATGAATGAGGTTTTTACTTCCAGAACCCGCCTGTTACAGGTTTGATGAATTCTCTTGAACGTGCTTTATCTAAAGGAGAACTGTTGGGGCTCAATCCTTAGCTTTGATCCCTGAGTTCTATTTCGAGTTTCGAGCATGTTCCCATAGAAGACAGCAAGGTAGCTCACTAGCTTCAGAAACAGAGACTAACATTGATCTCAAATCCGTTTGGTTGCTTCTTGCTGCTGATCCAGTTTTGAGATTTCTCTCAAAAAGAATAATTTTGTTATATTAGCAAGATTACTGTAATGAAGGTGTCCTCTCTCACCTGAGCTCATGAGCAGGACGGCCTGCAGCAGGGCCACCTCTGTGTCATCCAGGGTGAACTGAGCCAGACTCTTGCCCAAGTCGAAGATGGCGTCAGACACAACGCCCAGCCCTCCATTCTTAAGCTGCTCTCGTTTGACAGCCATCTCCCCGCTCAGGGTCAAGGTCTCGCTTTCTGGGTCGTATCGAACTGCAGCTCGTAGGGACATAATCTCCATACAGCAGCCCTTCAGCAGGATGATCTGATCCTCACAAGGCAGCTACAGAAATTAGAAATCACATGATAATACATAATTACATAACCTAATGGTAACCTAAAACCTGCTGTGACATTGTCCGGAGACCTTGAAAAACACTTATTGAATGAATTTTAAATATTGGTATTGAGTCTGTAAATTGATTTAAAATGAAATCTTGAATTTATTTTCAGTTCACATGAATTTAGATTTTTTTTAAGGGTGGAAAACCCCCCAAATATATGCCAGTATAGGTTTCAGTATTGAGACACATGATAAAATATTTAAACTAAATATAAATAATGAAAATAATGAAAAACTATACTTGACAACAAAAAATGATGGTGTATTTTAAAGTGGGTGATAAGTTACTTACTGAGCTTCAAATTAAATTTATTTTATTTTATTTAATACTTATTTCATATATTTTATTGAGTTAATAATAAATATTGTGTGTATAATCTTGCAATGATTGAGCTTTTTCAGTTTTTTTTCTTTTCTGACTTATTGTATTCGCACAGCACAGAATGAAGTAGTTATAAATATCAAATCGATATTTTTTTTTTATTATAGTGTTAAACAGATTTACTTAAATGCATACATTAATGTGTTAACTTTGACAGCCCTTTGACAACTCGCATCTCTCACCCTTAACCAACAAATGACCGATAAAAAATTAGACACTAGAGATCAGCTTTCTGCAGAAAAAGCAGCCAATTATAATTCCTTTGTTGCACACCCTACCGAAGTTAGTGAAAGATAATAATAACTGAATCGGCTACTGACAGGATGCTTTCCGAGTGAACCACAGACAAGCATAGTAGGCTTTGTCTTCGGTTGTGCGCCTAAACGCTCAAATACATGCTCTTCATAAGTAACATTTACACTGATATATAAAACATTTCACATCCTTTACAAAAGCAACAAGGTTGTGGGTCAGTGTTATTTTACAGTCCGTCTAGGTGTGTATTGTCTGGAAGATATTGTCTCAAAGTCTGGAAAATACAGGAGGCATAACGCTCAAAGTAGAAAATAGACTGAGAGAGGTAGTGGATGACAGGAAATTTATTGTGTAGACAATAATAAATATTCTGCCATAAGGGTGCTGTGTAGTCTACTATGCAAGAATGTTCACACTTGCGGTTAAAGGAGAGATGGTGAATGTTAAATATGGAGAGAATGCTACATAGCTATGATGACTGATGTAATGTGGCAATATCACACACACACACACACACACACACACACACACACACACACACACACACACACACACACACACACACAACTGTACAATTCATCCAATACTGACACATTCCCGATATATATGTTATTGTTTTATCAGCTGAATAATTTGGCAACAGTTACAAATAACCAGAGATGTCCAAAGCCGATCTCAACGGTCAGTATTGGGGCTGATTAAGCATTTTTTTAACTGATTGGTAACGGCTATCTTAAGGCCTGTTCACACCGGGACGAATTTCGCGCGCGATATTCGCCGACGTTTAACGCCTCGTGACTAAACAAAGGACGCCAATGTGAGTGTGCACACCGACACGAAAAACGCCACGCGTAAAAGCGTCATTTTTAAAAAAACGCCTCGGGTTCGTTTTTTTGGTTTGACGCGCCGCGTCAAAAACTATCCGACCAATGAGATTGGCGCTTTTGCTCACATGTCTGGAGTTTCTGAAGTTACAGTAAAACACAACTTGGGGGCGCTCAAACCCAAAACGGTCTTGCCGAGTACACATACGTAACGGCGAAGAAGATATACGCCAAGTAGCGTCCACTGCCGGGAGGAAATAAGACGAGGAAGATGCAAGGCAAGATGAATGTAGAGCTGCTGGTCTCGTTGGTGTCGGAACATAAAGAACTATATGACAAACGCGACAGTGACTACAAAAATCTTGATAAAAGAGAACTGTTATGGAATGGTATTGCAGAGCAAATGGACCTTACCGGGGTATTTCTGTTTTACATTAAGCGCCATCTAATGTCAGGGAATGAATTTGCATGTTCACTCGGCTCATCGTCAGCGAAAATCGCTTGGGTGTGAACACAAAAAACGCGTTGAAAAACGCTGGCGAATAACGCGAGCCGATATTCGTCCCGGTGTGTACGGCCCTTTAAGCTCAATCCCTTATTTTACGTCAGCTGTCGCACAGGTGTCGTGCAGTAGGTGGCAGTATGTACCTTCAAATGGATGTGCCAACCGCCATTAAAAGGACGCACTTTTGTAACGAATCACTCGAAAGTAATTCATTTATTGTTCATTTTTATCTGCCGTCAGATTATCTGAGACATAACGGATTGCTATGGGTCGTGTCTGACAGACTGGCATTCTGACACCGTGAGTTTCATGCTTTCTAACCTTTTCTCCACTTTTTTTGCAAGTATTCTGCTTATTGTACATATAAAATTCACTGAATAACTTCAGTAACTTTAATAAAAAATCTCTCTATATTAATTCATACAGTGAAGACTATGCAGTGTTTTATTTTTACATTTGATTTATTCAATTTCTGTATAGTAGACTTTTATTTTTAAAAGGCTATGTTTATTTCATTTCGTTTTTTCATCTATGTTTATTTCGTTATCAACTATTGATTGTTGATAGTGAAACTGCTCTGAAAGAACAGATTAAGGGGTTGGGTGTCATTTTTTTTATTTTTATGACGCACTGACAGGGTCACCTTAAAGGTTTTGCTTAGGGCCCCCAGAAGTCTAGGACCGGCACTGACAAAAACACTTCAAACAGTTGTAAAATAAAAATAAAAACAAAACCTAACAGCACTCTCACCTCTGAAAACATGGGCAGTTTTTTGGCAAAGTCAACAACACGTGTGATGGCTGGGGTGATGATCTTGGTAAACTCGCTGAAGGCCTCCAAATCCACTTTGTCACCATCTGATGTGGGAACCACCGGAGACTGTCCGATGTCCTCCGGCTGCAGACACAGACAGATTCACAGAGGGTTAACTTTTTCCATTGAAGAATAAATGAATGAACATACAGACAGACAGTATGAGATGCATGAGCAGGCTCTGGCTTTGCAGTTATGTAGCCTGATAGCCTTGGAAAACCACAGCGTTTAGTGTCCTCAGGGTGGATTAGAGGTCAGCCATGTAAACAGCCAAGTAGCCCTGGCATCTGGATCAAAATTCTATGTACGCAGTGAGAGGTGTGTTACATGAGTCAGAATAGAGGTAATTATAAGTACTCAGGAGACAGATCTGCAATTACAGCATTACATGTTGGCAGTTGTAGATATTTTTTGAATGCGAGACACGGCTATGATTTATGGACTGCATTCAATACCACTGACATGTAAGAATAACAAGTGAATAGATTTTCAGGAATGAAATAAATGATAAAGAAAGCAAAAAAGGGGTTAAAAAGGGAAGTTATCAAATCAAACAGTATATAATTACAATTGTATAATATAATATATTAGAAATATATATATTTATTTTGAAAGCAATATACATATAATATTTTTACTCGCACGGTTGCATTCAATTCATCAAAAGTAAAGATATTCATAGTGTAAAAATATATATATATATATTCATCAAAAATAATAATAATTCAAGGGAAAAAATTGTATCATGGTTTCCACAAAAATATTAAGTAGCAAAACTGTTCTCAACAACATTGATAATAATAATAATAATAATAATAATAATAATAAATGCTTGTTAAGCCCCAAATCAGCATATTAGAATGAATTCTAAAAGATTATGTGAAACTGAAGACTGGAATAATAATGCTGAAAACTCAGCTTTGCACAGGAATAAATTACATTTAAAAACTAATAAAATAGAAAAGAGTTCGTATAATTACTGTTTTACTGTATTTCTGATCAAATAAATGCAGCCTTGCAAATATATAGTAATTATCCAAATGTTAAAAAAGACCTAATTAATATTCATGCCATTTTGTGATGCCCATAAAAACCTGAACACAAAAATGTAAAAACATGTCCATGTGGTGGACGCCACCCCTTGCGGCACAACAGCGACAGTCCTGAAGACCTCAAACTGTGCAATCACATTGATTTCTTTGTTTCTGATAAAGCAAACAGACCGAAATAAACAAAGACACTGAAATCAAGACAAGACTGCAGAAAAAAAGCGCAGTGCTGGCCTACACACAAACACTATTTGGTTTCATTGTGAGGTTGTGAGAGCAAAAAAGTCTCAGGACACTACAGCTGTGACAGACAAGCTGTTTGAATAATTACTCATATTAATATTACAGTTTATTAGCGCTAAAGCTGCTAGGAAGCCTTCATGTGACATACAGATCAGAAACTACAGCACAGACCACACAGAGAGGCTAAGTCTAGAAAGTAAATAAATGCAGAAGAATCTGTTCAGTGATTCAGAATGTGCCTCTGAGGAACTTCTGCTGCCGCTTAAGATTTGTGTGTTTGTGTTTACGCTGTCTCAGATGGACGGGACTGTTTTAACTGTGCCGCACTGGTGTATTTGTTTAAGTTTTAACAAGCATGAGCCAAAGTTTGTGTGTGTCTCTTCTTCCAGGAGGTGGGGGTAGCGCAGGCCCTGGATACGTCCCAAAAGCTTGTAAGACCCCAGTGTAAACTATCCCCTCTGCTGGTCCACCCTGGCCTTCTCACTGCTGAGAACTTGGCACTGCGCTTTCTCACTACAGAGATCTTAAGACAGCCCAGTTGGACTACCGACAGGACGGAGTGAGTGTTCCCATGGAGAAAGAGAGTGCAGTTTATCGGGGTCATTCGGGGTCTCGGCCTTGCACTGTTATTGGAGGCATTTCTTGGTAGTAAAGGTTATCCAGGCTGAATTCTTTATGAGCCGTTTTACAGGAGTTCTCAGCCGGCCCGGGGAAGTGGTTTCTCTGTCCCCTGTGGATGATCGTAACAGGGTCTAGTACAAGCCGAATGTTTAGATTGGTGTGCGTCAGGGCTTTGATAGCGCTCTTAACAGCTGGGTGTTCGGTGGGCTGAGAAAACCTACTTTGGTTCTATGATGGAGAGTCTCCAAATCACTCCTTCTCCTAGAAAGACATGTTCAGATACCATGTTTAAGCGAGCCTATTTTAAAGAATGTTTGAAGAACTGTTTTTGTCCATACAATTAAAGTCAATGGTGTCCAAAACATTGTTATGGACACAAAAAACACAGAGAGAAAAAAGTCATAAAGCTTTGGAATGACATGTAAATGCTGAGTAAATGACTCTCTTTTCATTCTCTTTAAGATCGACTTGTCTTTCAGGACAGATAACCCACTAGATGTTTGGTAGGCAGCCTATTACACTTTGAGAAATATTCTGTGTCTCTCTCCTAAACTCTTCCTTTCCATTTTCTCTTCCTTTATCCTGCCACCTTTCACAGTAGGTAGTATATTGTCTGAGAGAATGAGCGATAAATACCATCTAAACTCTTTCCTTCCTCTTTCCTTCCTTCTTCATAAACGGAGACGCTTTTACAAAGGCCCTTCATGGTTACATTCCAGTTATACCTGTCAGTTGTTTTAGCGCTCTCTGTCGCCTGGTCACAACTGATATTTGCAGACTGGTATTGTCACTCATTAAATTGATTAGCAAGCAGTGTAAACAAATGCAAATCTGCACTGAGAGATAAGGACAGATAAGAGATTTGCATGTTCTGGTGGGATTTGGTCAAAGGTTTAATAGACACAGGCGAATCGTTGTCATTTAGGAATGAGATCGTGTGGGTGTGTTTGAATTGAGATTGCGGTCTTTTAACGATTAACGGTGCAGCTCTAATATTAGTTACAAACAAAACTGACCTGACACACAAGGAGCTTGCTTACCAGGAACTTGCGTTTCTGTTTCCAGTGAGAGCCCTGTGCATTGGTGTGGCGGTGAGCTTCTGTCACCATACGGATCAGTTCCCACTCTGAGCTGGTGGGTTCTGGCCGATTCTGCAGGGTCTTGACCATCTCCTCCTTCT
This sequence comes from Abramis brama, assembly GCF_963993115.1. NCBI lineage: Eukaryota > Metazoa > Chordata > Actinopteri > Cypriniformes > Leuciscidae > Abramis > Abramis brama. The sequence goes on along the minus strand of NC_139976.1, from coordinate 16,772,819 downwards.
TCCGCTTCTCACGGTTCTCCTCAATCAAGCGTCGTTTCGCAACCCGTTTGGAGTCGTCCAGAACCACTACACCAAAGAGAAAAATTGGTTAATTCTCCCACTCTGGAGACTGCATAAAACACTGTACAATGCATACACTGTGCAATTAAGTTATGGTCCTCTTAATTTGTTTGGTCGAGTTGCTTTTCCAGTAAATCTTTAATTTTAAGGATGTTCAGTCACTTTTCCTGGAAAACAAAAGTAATGATTTTGCAGTGCAGAATGGCGGTGACAGAACGAGTAAGAGCATCAGGGAGGGATCAAAGTAGAAACAAGAAACATCCATAAAACATTATAGAGTAGAAAGAGAGAGGGAGTGACAGAGGAAGAAGAAATGTGGTCTGGGCTGAACATGTGCTGTACATATGTGAGATGTATAGACATACGTAAGGGGAACCCCAGACTGAGCATTTCAGTTTGCATAGGATTAATGTACCTTCGCTGTCAGCATGCATTTGTGTATGGAAGGAGTATGGCTCCTAGATCCAATACAGTGTGGTCCAAAAGTCTGATGCAGAAGTTCAAATGCTTCTGTTTTTAATTATTTTCCTTATTTAACATTTTTTCATTACAAATTCTATTAACTTAGAACAACTAAGAGATAGAAGAAAACTGCTGATGATCAGTGAAAAGACTGTGTTTGAAATCATAGTGACCCTGATGCAAAGCCATGTACTGACTTGTGTTTTTTATTTATTTGTCTGTGTGTGCCTTTTGCATGTTCAATGATTTTGTATGTTATTTGCATGAGTGTGTGAGGTCACTCACGATCCATGGCCATGCCCACGGCGATGCATTTCTTGAAGCGGCACAGCTGGCACTGGTTGCGGGTGATTTTGTCGATAATGCAGCAGCCATCGTATTTACAGGAGTAAGAGGGGTGGAGGTTCTTCTGGATGGTGCGCCTGAAGAATCCCTGGGAGTGAGTTGGATAAAGAGCTTATTCAGAGACGGGGAGTCAGACATTTGTGCGTTATCTGTCACATATGGAGCAGGTGGATACAAAGAGGCCTTTTGTTTCGTTTTGCTGAAAAAATATCTAAATATCCTTTTGAGAAGCAAAAGCCAAAAAAAGCTAACATTTCAGTAGTCAATACAAATTAGTCTTAATACCAAATTTTATACAACAGAAAAAACTAATAAGCTCTTGAACACATTCCCTTATTTAGGGAAACCCTAACAAAAAAAACAAAACAAAAAAAAAATTAAATATTAAATTAAATTAAATGAAATAACTGCACAGAGCACGTGCAAGTTGCTGACATCCCTAATGTTTAGCTAATGTCTTTTTTTGCAGTAAGGGGATATACAAGCTCTAAGAGCTCTTCAAATCAGTCTGTTTAGACAGGAGTCACAAAGACTTGCACAGCACAGTTGTCACTCACAATTCTCTCCCTTCACATACAGAGAGACAGTAGTGGATAAGATGGTTGACAGGTTTTTTATAGGCTAGACAGGTTTTATAGTGATAGGAGTCTAAGTTTCACAAATGACAACAGGGTGTATTGTTGAAAAGATGGGACCAGCTCCACACCATGACTCTACGTGAAGTGACAGTCTAGTCTGTATAAATATATGTGGGGCTGAGGTGTCTGTTAACAGATGTCACTGTGCACAAGTGTTCGCAGAGAAGTCCTACCTTACAGCCCTCACAGGTGATGCAGCGGTAGTGGTAGCCTGTAGCTTTGTCTCCACACACCACGCATGGCTCATCCTTCTCCAGATAGCTGGGGATGTACCCTGCCATACAAAATAAAGAAATAAATATATAAAAACAACTCTTAACTGCTAACTGATAGCAACTACCAACAAACAAGTACAAACACCAGCACATCAACACCACAAAGCCCATACTGAGAAACCAGAAGTCAGAAACATTTCTCTCTCTCTCTCTCTCTCTCTCTCTCTCTCTCTCTCTCTCTCTCTCTATATATATATATATATACACATACATACATACATAAATAGGTTATGACATGTTTGTATATTGCTTTAACTCATCAAAATAAGCTATTTTAACCTTTTGTATAAGTCATACAAGAATCAACTAATTTTTAAGTCGATTTAAAGTAATTTAAGTTGTAATGACTTAAACATTCAAGTTGATTGTACTTAATTTAAGTAAGCAACTTTCTTTTACAGTGTAGTAATCAGTGAAGTAATTTGTTTTTTTTTTGTTTTTTTACAGTGTAGTAATCTTAGTCCAACCAATTGTGTTAGTTTGGGGGTGGGAACTGGAAACTGTTAGGAAAATATTTCAAATTCAGATTTCGTTTGTAGCTGCGTTACTTCAAAAATTACACACTTCAGCCTTATCTGAGTATCTATTTAAGGCCTAGTCTAGTTAACATGATTGATGAAAGGCCTGAAGAGCCCTGAGTGTCACTTGACAGCAATAAAGATCCGCCAGTGTTTCTGGCAGGAAAAACAATCTCTTGCCATATGCTTAGTCAACTGCCAGAGCCTCTCAGCAAATTTGTGAAGGCTTTCATGAATATGAAACAGGTTATTATTTGAGAAACATGCTATAGCTTACAGTAAAGGGGAAAAGTCAACTGGCCACTATTTCACTAAATACAAAGCTGAAAAATATACACTACCATTCAAAAGTTTGGGGTTTTTGAAAAGAAGTCTCTTTTGCTCACCAAGGCTGCATTTATTTGATCTAAAATATAGTAAAACAGTAATATTGTGAAATATTATTACAGTTGAAAAGAACTGTTTTCTACTTATGCTCTAGAAATCATTCCAAAATGTTGATTTGGTGCTCAAGTATCATTTCTTATTATTATCAATTTTGAAAACAGCTGTGTTGCGCAATATTTTTGTAGAAACCGTGATACTTTTTTCAGGATTCTTTGGGATTTTGAAACATTATAATTGTCTTTACAGTAACTTTTGATAAATTAAAAGCATCTTTGCTGAATAAAAGTATTGATAAAAAACAACTGACACCAAACTTCTGAACAGGAGTGTATAAACAGCTGAAAGAAGATGCAAAATAATAATAAAAATAACTATTATCACATGTATTATCAACACATTTTTCCAGGTTTTTACAAAGCTGAAGAGCTTTTATCCCAGATACACCATTCTTAAAACTAAAATAAGTGAAAAGAGAATGAAAAATTGTAACTTCTTTCATTAACATTTACAAACATCACCAGCAGGTGGTGCAAAGATGGGGGTAAATAAAAATGCAGACTCATGTAAAATATGGCATATTTATTGGGATAAGTTTTTTTTTAGACTTCTTTTTTAAAAATGTATTCTTTGCACAAAATAAAAGACCAGATAATTTTGGAATTGTAAATATGATCACACTGCTCTAACGTCTTTCTTCCTAAGCACACGTGACAGCACCAGCATTAGAAAACTACAAGGTTAGAGATTGAAAAGGATGTTGGGATAAATCTGGCTTGCTTTATTTGGCTACTGTGGGCATGAGGTGAATAGGGCAGGACCAACTTTATTGAACCTCCTTAACTGAACAGCTACTCCATACACAAACCAATACAAAGCCAATCCTTACACAGCCCATTAGCCTGGGATAAGGATTGCTTTAACATTAGCTATAATGTCCTGAAGGAGTATCACCAGAACATCACATAACAACAAGTCTATTGAGCTGAACTGATGCTGGAGTTGATGCAAGGAGGATCACGGGGCAACTGAAAACCCTTCTCTCCCTCAAGGTTTCTTGAGTGTTTCTCAGAAATGTGGAGTCAGTGATGTATTCTGGGAGGAATGAGGAGGGGAAAAGATACTGCTGCAGCTCTAGGCAAGAGCATCAGTGTCTTATGCGAGACATCTTACCAGACATGCTCTTCACCGAACACTGGCTGTTCTTTCTCTTCCTTTTCGGGCCATCGAGCCACCTGGAAAAAAAAAAAAAGAGAGAGAGAGAGAGGGTTGGTATTAGTACATGCCACAAAGTTGGCATATGGGAAGTCTTTGCTCTGATTTGATGGCTGCAATTCCCTGTGGTACCACTTTATATTTTTAACTAGCACACTTTCACCTCCAAGTGCTCCAACAACATGACAACCCTGTCATTTTGATTTGAGAGTGTGGATCAAAATAAAAGAAGACTGCAGATACAGGCAACCGTCAGAGCTATAATGGTGCACGTGTTCCTGACGACTATATGACGAGACCAAGCACACTCCCCTTCTCTCTTCCCAGAAATTTTCCTTTATGTGTTATTTAAACATATCTACTAAAAATGATAAAAGCCCAAAACACAAAATAATAATAAAAACAAAACAGTAATGTAGCATACAACAGCAAAGCAACCGGAAGCTGACGATTCACAATTAAATGTTCTTATATAAAGAGTTTTTTCCCCTAATATTACAAAGTTAAAGGTGAAGCCTGCTACAGTAGCCATGGCCCAAACTCTCGCTATAGGTTGAGCTGGAAAGAGATTAGCTGCTTGTATGAAGGATCCATACTCCCAGACTCCTTCTGATGTTACATCAGCCATGCAGTAAATCCATATCTGACCTATTGACCATGTCTGGCCAAAGGGTCCTTAAAAGGTTTTATACAATATAAACTTATAGAATCCTTCTGGTGTTAAATCAGACAGACAGAAGTCCATGTTTGACCCACTGAACATGTTTCTGGCCAATTAGCCCTTTAACAGTAACTTAATACATACTCATTGACTGCTTCTGATGTTATATCAGGCATACAGTAAATCCATATCTGACCTATTGACCATGTCTGGCCAAAGGGTCCTTAAAAGGTTTTATACAATATAAACTTTTAGAATCCTTCTGGTGTTAAATCAGACAGACAGAAGTCCATGTTTGACCCACTGAACATGTTTCTGGCCAATTAGCCCTTTAACAGTAACTTAATACATACTCATTGACTGCTTCTGATGTTATATCAGGCATACAGTAGTCCATATGTGAGTTACTAAACATATTTCAGGCTAAAGAGGACTCAACCTTGAACTTTCTATACATATTGACTCCTTTTGATGTTAAATCAGCCATACAGAAGTCCATATTTCTGCCCAAAGAGTCCCCAATATTGAACTTCCTATACATTCTCATTGAGTTCTGGTGAGAGTCCTCGATCATGAACTTTCTTTAAATTTTCAATGACTCCTTCTTATGTTAAATCAGCCAAGCAGTAGGCCATATCTGACCTATTGAACATATTTTTGGCCAAAGTGTCCTCTAACATTAAAGGAGCATTGCGTAGGTTCTGAAATTTCTAACAGTTACTGACACCAATGGCCGTTAGAGGAACTGCAGCCAGTCTCATGCTCGTTCTCGGTGCGCACACGCTTGTACGACCACATCAACCAGGGTTGCCGCAGCAACCACTGACGGCTCATCGAGATTCACCAGCATAATGTTTGAGGTAAGAAAACACCATTTGAAAACACTACCGATTGCCGCTGCTTACTAATAATGGCTGCCGTGCCGTACGGATGTAAGCCCAAGTAGACGAGAACGCGCATGACGTCACATTTTGTGAATTTTCGCGCTGATTCGGGCCCGACTCCTCCTCCACACACAATTGAGCCTACAGGCTGATAGAGGCAACCGTGGTGGACAGTCAAGGTGTCATTCTTTTTATTACATCATGGTTGGCTCATACATGTACAAATGAAAACTCTATAGATTTTTTTAAGTAAAAACCTACACAGAGCCCCTTTAACTTTCTATACATACTCATTGACTCCTTTTGATGTTTGATCCTTGATTGATATGAAGATTCTGAGCGGACAATTCTCAGTGTTTTGATGCTCCCTGGGAGGCTCAATGTAGCCTACTTCTGGGGAAGATAAACCCATGAATCATGGAATACTAATATTAGTCAATGGACAATAAGCTGGGTACACAGAGAATGTATTTTTACATGAAAAAATATTACAGACTTCACATTTAAATCATTACCCCCCCCCTCCCCCCAAAAAAAGGCTAGGAATAAAGCACCAGGAAAGTCATTTTCAATGAGAGTTGCCTGTATGAGTTTCTTTGTTCTGTTGAACACAAAAGAAGATATTTTAAAGAATGCTGGTAATCAAACAGTTGACGGTAGCCAATGGCTTCCATAGTAGGGAAACAAAATACTATGAAAGTCAATGGCTACCGTGAACTGTCTGGTTACCAACATTCTTTAAAATATCTTCCTATGTGTTCAACAGAACAAAGAAACTCATAAAAGTTTGGAACAACTTGAGGGTGAGTAAGTGAAGACAGAATTTACATTTTTGAGTGAACTATACCTTTTATTAAAAAAATAACAATCTTACAATACTACCAATAATGAAACAAAACAAAACAAAACTAAAACTAAAACTAAAACTAAAACTAAACGAGACCAGTTTTGCCACACCAACAAGAACATCAGGTGATCCAGCAGTAGGAACACCCATTACGACCAAAGAGGCATGTACACTGAAAGCACTAAAATGACTGAACATCATTAATTATCAATGAGAGCTGGCAATTTCCAGAGTCATGAGAGACTGAGACAGTCGCTGATGTAACAACACAGAGCAGGGCAAATGAGCAGTGACGCAATGAGAATGCAGACAGTGATCTGCATGATACAGCTGGACATCATGGCTTAACAATAGCTGCTCCGCGACCTCCAGCGACATATAAGTGTAAACGCCACAGTTTCCCGGGACATCGAGTCTGTCTGTGATTAAAGGGATGGAGTGGCTCAGCTCTACGCTGGGAGAAAGAAAGCAGTTATGTAACCAAGTGCCCAAATAATGCAGGCAAATCTGTTAGAATTCGGTGCTAGTCTCTCAACACCCTTTCAACGCCTCTTCCACCCTTTGCCTCTGCTAACGCTTATGCTAGCCTCTATAAATAAACATCAAAAAGAGTTTGATTTCTACAGGGAGAGTAGTTTTAAAACTCCACAAGATACTAATATGAGTTTATACGCACGATCACAAGCTTGATTTAGAGGGGGGAAAAGCACCTTGAATGCACAAATCCGTCAAAGGCACGACAGGAATTTAAACATTAAAAGCTGTAGGGGTTAAAATCTTTCCGTTACATAAAAACTTTATTAACCCATATTAACCTTTCAAAAATACAGTGGTGGGACAGTATCAGATAATAAAGTAATAATATAGAATTTAGATCTATAGCCTACTATACTAGTAAACGAGCAACATGTTCATGTACTATGGTATTTACGTGGTATTGTTCGTAAGGCAGGGGTTTTCACAGATTTTGGCGCCACCAACCCCGAAATATGATCATCCTTCTGTGAGGGACCCATTTCCTAACTAATTACATAATAATAATAATAATAATAATAATAATAATATGTATATGTGTATATATACAGTACATTTTTAGGAATGTGTACAATATTATCTGGAGAATGCTTACATATCTGTATCCTTTTTTTACCCATCATTAGTGTACTGTAAGATGTATAAACCTGAAGAAAAACTAAAAAAAACAACACCACAGTAACTCAGATTGAGTGTCATCAGACAGATGATTACAGACCAGTCTTTAGAAAACGTTAATGTTACATTTTGTTTAATTGAATTATATTTATTTACAAATTAATATTATAATAATTTGTATTTATATGCATATTCAGTTGTTTTTTTTAAACGTTTTTCTCTGAACTTCTTCAGAGGTTGAACTTGAACTTCTAGCACCCCCTTAAAATTCCCCTGGGGGTTCCCGAACCCCAGTTCTAAGGCACTTTAAGAATCCCATTGAAACTTTGTGTTAGTGTCTCGAGTTTGCCCTTTTCTCATTTGATAGAATCTTCTAGCAATTACCAAGAGAACACAAAACAAGGTTCATGTGATGTGCTCCCTCAAGCCATCGTAATGTCACACACACAAACACAAAGAAGGCGATCTTTGTTCAAAGCCATGGGGGAAAGATTAAAAAGGGTTCAAAGTCTAATACTGGCTAGTGTGTTTTCCCCCCCTCCACAATGTTTTTGTCATTTGCTGTATTGATTCTGCAGCTGTGGAACGTCATTTATGAATGTCATTTAATATATCTGACTGAGGTTCTGTCAGGACACTGAAGCCTCTAGACTTTGTCTCTCTCGTTCTCTCGCTCGCTCTCAGGATGACAGAAATGTCACTGTAAAGCCGCGTTGTCTTCATCACAATCGCTCTGATTTGCTGTTGTGGATGGTTTTACCAATTCAACTGTCAATCATCTGCTGTCCCCGTGGGAACCTGCTCGTCACAAAGAAGACACAAACGTGCAAACACAAGCATTGCAGATTTCACATTTCAGACAGAGTCTTTTTTGACACGCCCCAGGTAATCAATACTGAATATCAATTCCATCATGGCAATGGCAAATGCAATGTGCAAAGATCCTGTGAGAAGATAAACAGATGGGCAGACAGAGACATAGAGAAAGATGAAGCAGGAAGGGCTTTTTCCATTTTGACACTCAATATAAAAAGAAACCTCAGAGGATGCTGCCGAGTCAGAAATGGATGGGAGGGGTAAATCAAATAAAAAATAAATAAATAACAGCTAAGTTGGCACTTGCTCTCCGCAGAAACATCAATTATTCCGGATCCAAATGGAAGAGCTACACAACTTTCCCATTAAAGGGACAGATGACAACCGCTGTAACATCTGAGAGGACAGGCAGCAGTTTGCACAGTAATATCATAATATCAACCAGGAATGAGTGACTATAGTTTTGCGCACAAAGTGAAGAACAGCCGGCTCATAATCGGTCTGAACTGATGCTACTAAAATGGTTTCTCATTAAATACTCAGCTGCAGCGGCATACATGATTCAGAAGTGTCAGAAATCTGCACGATGCATCACAGAAGACCCCCGAAAAGAAGTTAGAGCAACATTCTCCACACAGAAGAACCTGAGGGTCCTAAAGTAGATTCCCTAGATCAGGAACAGATCGTTAAGGGTTTCCTACACTTTCTACCAATGAATTATAATGTGTTTTTTTTACAAATTTTCCAGTCACTCATACTATATTAGTAATATTAATAATACTAAAATACTACTAGTCTATAATAATAATAATGATATTAAAAATAATACTAATAATATATTACTACTACTACTACTACTAAAGTACTAGTATAACCAGTATTGCTAATATTACCAATATAACTAATATTCATATTATAATACTATATAGTAATAATAATGATGATAAAATGATACTATTATTATTAGTCATAATACTAACAGTATAACCAGTATAGCTAATAGGATTAAGAATGCACTTGTTGATGAAACATTTTAGATCTTAGCAATACTCGAAAAAAGCATTCAACCTGAGAAATGTTATTAAATAAGATATACTTCATTTCCATAATTTTTCCAGATCTAGATATCACAGCTTTCTAAATTCCTTTTCCATGACCGTGGGAACCTTGTTAACACGTTACGAGAGCAGCATAGCTTGTGGAGCGAGTCTCACCTGATAACGCAGTGGGATTGGAGGATGTGCATGGTGAAGACGAAACGCTCCGCTGTTCTTCAGAATTATAACTCTTCACCACATCAACGGAGCGAGACGTATAAACACAACACAGTCTGACTAGATTCTTTTAGATGCCTCTCTTGCATAAGTGCACTCTCTCTCTCTCTCTCTCTCTCTCTATCACAGTCGTCTGGCAACCCTCCCTTTGCCTGCTGTCTCTCCAACACTGAATTTTCACTGACTGTTCTTTATGAATATTTCTAAGAATCCTTCGTGAGTGATTGTCTCTCCCACTCTTAATCCCTCCCGCGGTCTGTGATTGGGTGTTGTGATCCCTCTCGCGAGCGGTAATCCGGGGTTAGGAGCAAGAGACTGTGAGATTGGGCAAGCGACGTGATAAAGCAGGAGAGATGGAGCCTGAGATATGCCAGCGCCCATAAACATGCCAACTGGTTCTGTCACATCCAGTTATTTTCAACTTTATTTACTCTGAACATCTGTGGCGTATTTAAATCCAGCGAGGTTTCATTCATCCTCTACGACAAGGCAAACACAGTGCAAGCAGTGACAGTGGCTTAATTCAGGAGAATAATATAAATAAATAAAATGACGGAAGGAGTCTGGGGGAAAATGAACCATCATGTAAGTCTGAGCGCTCAAAACTCCACACTAAATTTAGAAGCACCGTGGTATACTACTTTTCAAAACTTTGGGATTTTTTAAATACTAGAGAAATACTACTTTAAAGAAATCTCTTATGGTCATCTAGGCCGCATTTATTTGATAAAAAATACAGTAAAAAAAAGTATTGTAAGACTGTGAAATATTAATACCAATTTAAAAGAACTGGTTTCTATTCCAATATATTTGAAACTGTAATTTATTCCTGTGATGGCAAAGCTGAATTTTCAGCGTCATTACTCCAGTCTTGAGTGTCACATGATCTTATTATTATCAATGTAAAACAGCTGTGGTGCTTAATTAATAAAAAAAATGTGGAAACTACTTGTTTTCAGGATTCTTTAATGAATAGAAAAAGTTGTACTGACCTTAAACTTTTGGTAGAGTACATGTGTTTGTAAAGACACCTCGAAGAAACATTTCAAAGCCATGTCAGATAAAATAAATCCAAATTATGTTCAATTGTGGAATTAATTATTCCCAGAGCTGAAGTTCTGAAATCGAGTCATTGCTTTTTAAGAATGGTTAGCGGCGTTCGGCGTGATTTGAGTGGCAGGAAGCTGAGAGTCTTAGGATCTGTCAGGCCACTCTGTCTTATGCTAAGAGAAGTGTTGGAGTCACTCCACCTTGCATTTCCTTCCTTCTCATTGTGTGTTTGCCATTTCTCTTTCTCTCTCTCTCTCTCTCTCTCTCTCTCTCTCTCACTCTCTTTTGTGCCAGCTTTATGAGAGCTTATTTTAGACCCTGTCTAAACGTGATCTGGCAGCTCCCAGCTAATATCAGAACAAAAGCCACGTGCACTGTCGCAAAGAGCAAAGAAGAAAAGAAGCTGAAGGGATACCGCTAAGTGTATGTAAATGTGCATTCACACTTTTTTTGTATTTGTCTGGGGGTAGTGAGTAGAAGAGATAAACAGTCCGTCAGCCTGAAGCTCATACTGACTCTAGCTGGAGGGATGGTGGCGCTGTTGTCTAAAGCGGTTCCTTCAATGTGTTCAGGTTAGCATTTGTATTTGTGCCACACTGCACTTGAATCTCTCAGTAGATGGGAACAACAGGGTTACTAATATGAAGTTTAATAATAATTCTAATAAAAAATTAAAATAGGAGAAGACATCCACCTGTAGATGGTGATATGGCACAATGCATGTTTATTCAATGATTGCTAAATATGCAAAATTTATTATTTGTGGTTAAAAAGTATAGAAATGTTTATTTACTTTTTTTAGAAAATGTCAGATTGTTTTGCTAGATAAGACCCTTATTCCTCGGCTGGGACTGTGTAGAGCCCTTTGAAGCTGCATTGCAATTTGGTCCGTTGAAGTCCACTATATGGAGAAAAATCCTGGAAATGGAATGTTTTCCTAAAAAACCTTAATTTCTTTTTGACTGAAGAAAGAAAGACACAAATATCTTGCATGACGTGGGGGTGAGAAAATTATCGGGAAATTAACATTTTCTAAGTCCCCCTGTAGTCAATAATTGTATCCCTTAAAACTCATCTTTGATCACCAAAATTGCATATTTAAATGTTTTTCCCTTTGAAAAAAAAATTCTTCATGCCTTAAAATAGCTTGAATGTAACTGTTATTTAGTATATGAATATATACTATGAATATGCAAATTAGCCCCACCTCAACTCACTCACACCAGCTCTGAGATCCACTTGGTCAACTTTACTGTAGTAAACGCTGCACAATGGCAAGAGGAAATACTGGTTTAATTCATCCATATATGTTTGAACCAGAAACGAATTCAGAAGAAGAGGAAGAGTGAATTATACAGGCGCATATACAAGTCGATGTATCAGAATCGATTACGTCGGACACGTAATTAATATGATTAGCCTTTTGCTTGACTACGTTGTCAAACAGTTAATAATGTGTTGCTAATGTTACACAAACCATGTTCGCGATAGCCATCTCAGAGTCAGACAGCTGCCTTCTAACAATCAGCATCAGCAACATTAAAAATTAGATTTTGAAACTTTAAGGCCTGTTCACACCAAGTATGATAACTATAAGCTAAACAATAAAGATACCGTTTTAAAAATCATGTCAAATATAAAAGAATGGAGTCCACACCACAACTATAACAATTATGTCACAGATAAAGAATATCGTTGGAATCACTTTCAGAATGAATTTTTCCTGCTGATGAATGATAAAAACATTGACAGCCAATCAGAATCCATCCTGCTTTAAAGAGCTCGAGCATTTAAAGTGGCAGAAGTCAAAACTGCAGTGCGCGCTTAGAATGATTATTTTGCAAGTCACTAATTAATATAACCAAACTATTTCCCCATTTAAAATTTTTTGCAATACAATAAAATATAAAAGAAAAATAATGTCAGACCATTTAGTCCGAAGTAGATGTGGGCCAAAATTGTATTTCACTTCATTTTATTTCATTATTTTACCTTTGTAATTAAAAATAGGAACAAAGATGCACATTACAAATACTAAGACAAATACAACGTTAGATAAAATGCAAGCAGTTTATTTCACTTGTATCTTGAGTAGGTGTATTTAACAGTAGCAAGCTTTCAAGTAAGAAATTGAAAAAAAAAAAACTAATGTTAAAATAAAACACTACATAGATTTATGAATTAATTATACATTGATTCTTATTAAAGCTACTTGAGTTATTCAGTCAAGAGCAGGAATCGATTTTCTCCTTGTCTCTTTTTGTTTTATTTTACATTAATGACACAAGCGGCAGAAGGTTTGTTTAGGCTGCGGTCACTTTAAGTCCGAATGCATGGATCCAGTGCCTAAAATGAACACTCACCAAGTGCTAAATGCGAGTAAAAATGTCAGGACTCTGGTTTGATCATCAGCCTTTCTGTTGTGTTTGTTTTGTGTCTTAGGCTGCTTTCACACTGGGCTCGTTTGCTGCGGTCCGAGTCCGAGCGCGATTGTTCCCGGCAGCCCCCGCAGCGTTGGTCTGGTTTCACACTCAACTTGATTCTATCGAACGCTGGTGCGTGTGCGTGCATCTTACGTCATCGCAAACGTGCACGGCGCATGATAGAAAACAGAGTGCCAGTCAATATATTGTGGTTTTTTTTATTCATTTGGTGCTATTATGCACAGCTGAGTGAACAACACATGTTTACTGTGTGTGTGTGTGTGTGTGTGTGACGCATAAGGTGGTTTTCTGGCGCTTGCAAACAAACTCTTTTGAGGAGACAGTGGATTTTTCCATTAATTTGTTGTCCTGATTCCACACGCTATGTGCGAATACACTGCAGGCTCACTCTCACTCGCATCCAAGGTAAATCATCAACACTATCATCCCTTACATGCGTTTTATTTAACTAAATACATAATAATCAGTTAAAAACTCATGGGCAGGTCAATTTTCCTCCTGAACAAGTGCGCACCCGAGTCCGTGTTGCTTTCACATTAACGCGATCCGCGGCACAGTTCGAGTGGAACCGAACTCAGACCACCTCCTCCAGGTAGTCTCGGGTTCAGTACCCCAGTGCGCACCCGGGTCCGCATGACAGCGTTCACATTAGCGATTTTTCATGCGAACCGTGCCCTGTTCCGAACTAAAATTTCAGTGTGAAAGTACCCTTAGTTGTCAGTTTCTCTCACTCTCACTAACTCATTCTAATTAGTGCTCAGCGCTCTCCTTACACACACCTGTCTTCCATTTTGCATTGATTTTCTCCACTACTTATGCTTCTCTCTTTCTTTGCTTCTCTTTCAGTGTGTCTTGGTTACCGTCCATTTCACTACAGTCCAAAAAACTCTTGTTCTAGTTGTGCCTAGCTTGCATGCCTTGTCTGTTTCACGAGTTCACACTTACATACAATAAGAGGGGGTAAAGTTTAATGCGTATTTGGCGTGCTGTCCAGGGGGAGGGCTCCGAGCTCGGAGTTCGGCCCGAACCCAGAGTACTCCTCTTCTTCTTGCATCTCCTCTTCTGCTCTTGTTTTGGATTATTGTATTGGCTCTACCCCCGGGGCTGTGGATCTGCCTCTGGTTTTGACCCCTGCCTGCCTCTTGGATTTCACCTCTGTCCCGCCCTTTGCTTGGTGGCTCGGCTGCCATTTATATTTGTGTTTTGTTTTTGTTTTCTTTACTTTTTGGACAATAAATTGAGTGATCTGCTAATCTGCTCTTGGGTCCCTTTTTATCCCAGCACCCATAACAAAAAATTGCCTTTGGCGAGTATATGAAATGGTGTCAATAACCAGTTGGCCGGTAACATCTTTATGAATTATAAAAATGCAATGTTATGAGAACATGAACATTAACAAATGTGAACAACCGGGCCAGTGCTGCATCGTCATGAGAATTAAATCCTTGCCAATTTAAATATTCAAGCACAAAAATATGTGAAAGGAAACTCAATTTGTTGCTTGTGCGCTGTGTGGGAACAGGGAAGTTTAAACATCCAAAGCACACACCCAGAAGGCCGAGCCTCAGACAACGTCCGAATACTAAATTGAGCTATTTCTTGTTGTCTTGTAGACTGGGTAAACCCAGCCCGATCTGCCGGCGATTTGATTTCGCCCTGCAGCTCAGGCTGGAAACCTGTAACCTGGAGAACCCTCTTCTATCCTGCTTCCGTTACAAATTTGCGGGGACCAATCACAAACTGGCTTACCCACCTGGTGCGCTATTGGCGGATTTAATCCAATCCAATTCCTTTTAACCTCTTGATGATGGCTCAATGGCTTCTTTAGTTTAGCAAACAAATCGCTCGATTGGGTGTAAATACCACTCACTTTCATGGTTTTTTTTTTTGCACAACCTGCAAAAAATCGCTCGATGCCATTGCTGCTTCAGCAAACCGCTAATCAATCCTACAAACCAACAAGTTTGTTGACACGTTTCCTGCCTGGAGTTTTCGCTGCAAAGTACGTCACCCGGACCGTTGGTCTGATTGGTTTAAGGACTATCTAATTGACCCTTCGCAAAGACCCGACCCCCTTAGTTACTGTCGCTATGTCCGACAAGCTACGCTGCTCTCACGCCACACCATGTTCTCACGCAGTGAAAAATACAAAACTGACAACACGCTGAAAAACAGGACAGACCAGGTTACTTTTTTGGTTACTTTTGATATTAAACATATTAAACAAAGTCTCACCTTTCAAATTTGGTCATTTTTTTTAAAGAAATTTAAACTATACATACCGTTTTGTGGCTCTTAAATGTGTCTGACAGATCGCTGTAGAGCATC
Source organism: Abramis brama (assembly GCF_963993115.1). Lineage (NCBI taxonomy): Eukaryota > Metazoa > Chordata > Actinopteri > Cypriniformes > Leuciscidae > Abramis > Abramis brama. The sequence continues at coordinate 16,757,466 of NC_139976.1, read as the reverse complement.
AGTTAAAGTTGCTCGTGAACCGATCATCTCTTCCTTCTAGTTCATTTATAGCACCAAATAAACATGAATGAACATAAGAAGGAATGTTGTTTTAAACCGCGGAAAGGTGTCAGTACATTCCGTTTTTCAAGTTCAAATCCTC